>NC_067398.1:674108311-674400811 GCF_016432865.1 Antechinus flavipes
TAGGACAAGACATCCATCCATTTTATTCTCATTGTCTGTTCACCATCCCTGGAATGTACCTCTCCTTTCTTATCTCTTCCATTTTGGCTTTCTTCTTAGAATTTTTTATCTTTATTTTTTAATTTATTAAGATAATATTTGATTTCCTCCAGTTACATGTAAAGACAATTATTTAACATTAATTATATAGGTGTACACATATGTGTGTGTGTGTATGTATATTTACTATCCAGCTTTCTTCAAGATGTCCTCAAATCCCATTTTCTATCAGAAGTCTTTCCTGATCTTTTCCAGTTCAAAAAAGAAAAAGAAAATCAACAACAACAAAACCTTCACTGCTAGTGATTTCTTTCTGAGATTACCTTCAATTTATCATGTGCATATTTTATCTACTTATTGTTGTTTGCCTATTGTCTTCTGGGAGCTCCTTGAGGACAGGGTCTGATTTTGCCTTTTTCTGTATTTCCAGTGTCTGGCATATATTAAGTTTAGTAAGTAATATAATATTTAATATGTAATATATGCCTGGCATATAGGAAGCTGAATAAATACTAACCTAGTAGTTGTTCATATGTACTTATTGTATTGAACTGAATTGAAATGTCAATAATGATAGAGGAGAAACAATAAAAGTAATATAATCATCATGCATATTTCCATGGGACAATTTATGAAGAACTTTTCCTTTTTAAATGAAAATTTATTTTATATCTATTTTATACATAAATATTGCATATAAATATATTTTATATATTTATATTCAAATGAAGATCTGCCTTTTCTCCTTCTCATTTTGCCTTCCAACCTCCTCCCCTATTGTATAGTCCTGCATTGACCTTGTCCAAAAAAATTTTTTCTAAAGCACTTTCTGAATAACTACTATATTATTATCCCTACATCACAGATGACAAAATAGAAATCCAGAGGAGGGAAATGTCTTGTCCAGAGTCACGCAGAGGGTTACAATTAAGGCTCTTCCTTACATCCTAATGTGACCTACTACCATTCTATCTCTCTCTATGGCTTTCCTCCCTGCTTGGGACACTCTCCTTTTCTATTTCTGCCTTTGAAAATCCTTACTTTCCTTTAAGTCTCAAATCAAATAAGAAAAGTGCTTCTTTTCTGATTTCTCTAGCTGCTAGTGCTTCCCCACTGCCTCCAAATTTTTTTCTTATATTTGTTTTATTGGTTAAATATATAAATTATGTAGCCTAGTAAATATATAGCTATTTTAATAGCTTATTTTATCTTATTTTTTAATTTTTAGTCTAAGGTCTATTTTAATTTTTTATCTACTTTAATAGCTTAAAACAAGGCTAAAACTTCTGGGACACCCATATATACCTGTGTCACCAAACTAGGATGTAAGCACCTCAGAAGAGACTGTTTCCCTTTTGTCTTCGTACTCCCAGTATTTTGCATTGTCTGCCACATAGTAGATGTTTATTAATATTTATTGATTGACTAATCGATTGACCTTCAGTCTAGGGCTCTTCCCACTTTTTCTAATAACAATAGTAAAAAAGAGCTGGTATTTATTTATATTAGGTTTAAGATATATGATGTCGTAAGATATTGCACCATTTAATCCTTTTGGTAGCCTTATGAGGTAATGTAGGAATAGGTACCATCAGCTCCATTTAACAGATGAAAAAACTGTCTCAGAGGGATAAATAGATTCATACAGGATTATATTTCTAGTAAATATTAAAGATTGGATTTGAATCCTGATTTCTCTTGATCCCATGGCCAGGGCTTTATGCATCCTGCTGCACCTCCTCTCAGTAATCCTAAACCAGGGAGGTCACAGGGTGGCTTTTGGATCTTCCCAACCCCATTAACTCAAGGGAACATCCTCGGGTCCTTAAATTCCTCTCTCTCTAACTTTTAAGAAAAAGGCAATAGTTGACTCCAGATTTTCATCTGGGAACAGTCCTTTCTGGTTTATTTCACTGGTATGGAATTTCATCTCATTGGAGAGTTTGAGGGTCCTCCATCTTGAAGTCCATAAGGAAGAAAGGTCATGAAAAAGGACTGCCCCAGAAAATACTAAGAAGATTCAAAGGAACTCTTTGGCTCCGGGCCAAAAGGGTCACATCCCACTGTGCCTGGTGGGGAAAAGATTCCAGCCTGGGCTCTCTGGGGTCCAGAGGAGAGATCCTAAATCCCACTTTCATTTCCCTCCCCCTCCTTCTCCAGGGGTCAATTCAAGAGAAGAGGAGAAGAGAGAGGATTGGGGAGGAAGTTATGAGGGAAGAAAAAAGGCAGGGACAATAGGGCAAGAGGGACCAGGAAGAAGGTACAAGGAAAGAAGCTTGAGGAAGAAGATGGGAGCTTGGCTAAAAGAAGAAGAAGGGGGGAGGGGAAATAGGAAGAAGTGAATGAAAGAAGAGGAAAGTGGGAGGAAGTTTGAAGGGAAAGGAAAAGAGAAAGAAGGGCTAAAGTGAAAGGAATAGAGTGGGATGAGGTGGGAGTGAGGACAAAGAAGACTAGATAGTCTTAACTATCATAACTAGTCATAACTAGTAAGGGACAAAAAGAGCTTAGTCCCAGGATGCTGCAGGAGATTGGGGCGTGTTTACTGCCTCTATTTATGAATGGTGCACAAGGTTTTTGAGTAGTCTGACCCACTCTGCACTTCAGGATTCCATCCTTGGGACAATCTTCTTCCAGATCCATCTTCATCATCCAAGTGGAAAGGGATAAAAGAGAAAAGGAAGCAGAACTGGGAAGGAGGAGGAAGAGTGGTAAAGGGGGGGGGGATGGAATTGGGAGCATCCCCTTCCAATGAGAACAGAAAAGACCTAGGGTAATGGGGTGATGGAGGGGTGAGGGACTGTAAGCAAAGTGGAGAATCTGTGCTGGGGCCTATTTCCCTATCTGGCCCTTCACAATCAAGTCCCCCAGCTGGTCCCTGGGCCTCTCCATCTGCCGCCCTCATGTAACCAGAGCCTGTGGGTTGCATCAGAGCCCTGTGCTGTGGGAGGTAAACACCAGGGTTCCCTGGGGTCTCCACTCATTCCCCAGTCCCAACTCCAGCTCCAGCCAGCTTAGCCTAACTCCCTCCGTTCTCCCTCCGCCCTCAGAATCAGAGATTCTCAGAGCCAGAGGTGACTCTCAGAGGTCATTCCGCCACTGCAGGAATCCCCTCTTCAG
This sequence comes from Antechinus flavipes, assembly GCF_016432865.1. Classification (NCBI taxonomy): domain Eukaryota; kingdom Metazoa; phylum Chordata; class Mammalia; order Dasyuromorphia; family Dasyuridae; genus Antechinus; species Antechinus flavipes. The sequence goes on from NC_067398.1 coordinate 674,111,468, forward strand.
TCTCTCTGACGGAGGGTCACCAGCCTCTGTTGAGCCAACTACCTAAGAGTGACCTTATTCTCCATTACTGGAAGAGGTCAGGTCAAAAGCTAGAGGATCCCCTACAGAAAAACCATGAAGGGGATTATTGCACAGATGGGGATGCTGACTACTGAGCTACCTTTCATGAAGTCCTATGATTCTGGAGTGAGGGCATAGGGATTGGACACAGGTTATAAACAGATGGAGTTCTAGAAATGCTAGTGAAAACAAGAAGACAAAGAAAGGAAATTAAGGGGCTAAGCTTAGGCAAAGAAAAGGCAAAATCATCTCTACTTGAAGACAATATTATAGTTTGTTTAAAGAATCCCAGAGATACATTTCGCTGATGAGGAAACAGCCTCAGAGAAATCAAGTGATTTGCCAAAGATCACATAGTTTATACATTTTGAACCTAGATTGAGGAGAGAATGAAGTACTGAACTCGGCCTAGTCTGGTAGTTTTATCAGAAATTAGAATTGGGTGGAAGGCAGTATAAGGGGAAAAAGAAATCAGACTGACAAGAAAACTGGGTTGGAGTGTTGGTTGTCATAAACTAGTTCCATGACCTTGGCTAAAGTCATTATAATCAGATTTTATGGGAGCTAGGACTCCTCTCTATTCAAGTCTGCTATCCCCCTCAAAGCTTCAATAACTGTTTAGGGCAGTGGTCCTCAAAGTGTAGTCCAAAGAATTGTTGGGGTCTCTGAAACCCTTTCAGAGGGTCTACAAATTCAAAATCATTTTTATTTCTAATAGAGTAAATAGCTATAAATATAACCCATGTGAACAAAAACTCTTTGAACAGATCCTCAATAGTTTTTTAACAACATGAAGATACCGAGAACAAAAGTTTGAGAACCACTGGCTAGGGCTCCTCCTTCTCGTTACTACAGCCCCCCTCCCCTTGCTATAATTAACCTCTAGTTAGTGGTTAAGTAATTTCACCTTTCTGAACCTCATTTTCCCAATCTGTAAAATGCAGAAATTGGACTAGACTCTTTCAAAGGTCTCATTCTAACCTTGATAGCCTATATTTTAAGGCCATTCTCAACCCTTAATACAGAATTTAAGAAGAGCTAGAAGATCCCTGAGAGCAAAGAACACAGAATGTCAGAGATGGAAGAGACCTTAGAAATAATTTATTCCACCTTCTAATTTTTAGATGGAAAAATTAAACTCTCTTAAGGAGAAGTGATTTATTCAAAGTCACAAAATAAAAGGCAGGATGAGGACATTCAGAATTAGCCTTTGATTGATTATATTGGTAATTAAGGTCGGGACTTTGGGTAGAAGTAAAGTTAGAGTTAAGGTTGATTTTGATTTGATGACACTAAAACATTGAGTTTGACCTCAAAGTGAACTAGGTTAGGATCAGTTCTTTGAGGGGGGAATGGGGTTATTGTGGAATTCAGCTAGGGATTAGTATTAGGACTTGATATCAGCCCTGTAATACTTTTAGGATTCATTTTAGGATTTTATTTAAGCATAAAGTAACTGATAGGGTTTATGTTTAGGATTAAAACCATCTTTTGGATTAAACTTCAATTTTATTAATAGAAGTAACAGGACTTGAGTAAGTGTTCAGTGGAGTTAGATTTAACTTTAGGGATAAGGACAGAGCTGCATTAGTGTTAATCCAATGGTTAGTGCTAGGGTGATAAAGAAAGTGAAAGCCAGGGTTAAAATGAGGATAAGGGTCACATTTAGCTCAAGGAATAAGATTGGCGTTCAAGTTAGTTTTAGGTTTACTGACTAGCTTTAGGGTTAGGGTTATAGGAAAATTAAAGATTAAATTTAGAATTTAGGTCGTTTACCTACGAAGGTAGGTACGACGGACGTCGTCTACCCACATAGAATTGTGGGTCGTTTTAGGGCTGGCTTTAGGGATAAAGTCAGAGGTGTGTTTAAGATTAGCCTTCGGGTCAGAATTAGCTGTAGAGCGCGTGTTTAAAATAGAGATGAATTACAGTAAGGTGGGGGAAGGGGTGAGTAATGAGAGGGAAGAGTCCTAGACAGTTATTGAAGCTTTGAGGGGGATAGCGGACTGGTGCCTGGAAATCCCACTATGAGGGATTTTTTTCAGACTCTTTAAAGGGAAAAGGATGAGAAGAGGGTGAGAAGGATATTTGGAAAAACTCCCGCAGAAAGGATGGGGAGAGACTGGAGACAAGAGAGAGAAGAGAGAGGCCTTGGTGTTGGAGGAGCGAGTGAGTGAAAGTGGGGAGAGGTCTCCCAGAGGGGTCACCGTGACGGTGCCGTTGTCGGAAGCAGCCTCCACTTTGGGCTTCAATGTCATTATCCTTTAGATTCATAGAATAGATCGTGACCTCCAAGTTCTCTCCTTCTTCCAGCTCTGATAGCCAGGGGATTTACAGTTAATGGGACTTGTGTCAGCCCCTCCCCGTCTGTTTTACAGAGGAGGAAACTGAGGCCGGATGGCGAGGTCTTGCCTGCGGTCACGCACGGAAGAAGTAGTGGACTTTGGCGTTGACGCGGAGGCCAGGGCTTTCCCCAGTGCGCCCGCCAGCTTCCTACATCCTCAGTAGAGGTTGGACACAGCCCGCGTGCCGGTCCTGGACCTGCTGGGCCCCCTGCTCCCTTTTGAATCTAAAGGGTTAACAGAATCCCACAGCCCCGAGTCCGCTTCCTCCGCATCTCCGGGGACCCTTTCCCTAAACTCAGCTTAACTCCGAGCCCAGACGCCCGTCATGCTTCACCTTTCCCAGCCTCCAGTTCTCTCTGATTCTGCGGCCCTGAGAGTCAGACAGAGGTTTCCAGGCCGGGCTTCTGGCCGCCAGCCGTTCCCGGGGCCCTGGGGTCCTGCCCGAGTCCACCCCGGGACAGAGGCCAGGACCCGGGGCGGCGATTTCGCAGACACCGCCTCTTTAGGGTGAGTGGGCGGTGGGAGGGCCGAGCTCCGCCCGGGAGCTGACCAACCGTAGAGCGGAGGAGTAACTTATGCAAATCAGCCCTGGAGATCCGACCCAATCTCCGCCCGGAGGGGGTGTGGTCATGCAAATAGCGGCAGGCTGCTATGAATGCACCTGGCGGTGGCCTGCGCGGCTCCCGGAATCTGGATCGCCCCGAGACTTCGCTGCCTTGACGTAGCCTCTGAGCCCTGGCCCCGGAGCAGAGCCGCGTCCCCGGGAAGCCCCGTTCCCTGAGCCTGAAGCCGGGGAGTTTCCGGACCGGGCAACGCCGAGCAGGTGTGTTTGTGTGTGGGGAGGGGGTGCGCCGGTGTCCGCGTCGGTCTGAGAACATGTGCGCACTGCCGGGTCGGGCTGGGAGCCGGGGGTCCGGACACGGGCTGGGGGGGGTCCCAACCGCGGGCAAGGGTCCGCGGGCTCCCGGGATGAGTGCGCTCTGAGGTGCTTAAACGGGAAAACCCCCCACCTGCGAGCGGCGGGCGTGATACCACAGGACACATCCTACCCCACCCCATCCCCAGTGCAGATGGCCTTAGGGGCTCCCGGCCAGCCACCGGGAGGCTGAGGCGGGGGCTGTTCACCTCTGCTGCTCCGGGCCCATTAGAAGGAGAACTTGACCAGGGCCTGGGAGGGGGCAGCCGCGCCAGCACTCGGTCCGGGATGGATGATGGGAGAGGCCGGGGTCCTCCAGGCTGGGTGCGCTGGGACTGAGGCTGCAGCTGGTTCACAGCCTCCAGTAACTCGGGCCAAGCACAAAGCGGCCCGAGGGGGTTCGGGATCAAAGCCTGTGAGGGCAAGAACCCGGGAGGGGCTTTTCCTTGGCTGCTAAGGGAAAGGCAGGATCTAGTGCCAGGTTGCTGGGCTGTGCCCTCCTGCCGCCAGTCTCGTGGTGGAGAAGTTAGGGGCAAAGGGAGGGCCAGCTGCAGGCCAGGAGGTTGCCTGGAGAAGGGGCAGAATCCCAGATCTGAGAAACTCCGAGTGGGGAGGCGCCTCCCTGGAACAATGTGTGCACAAGAATACAACGGGACAACCCAGAACTTGAAGACAGCCTGTGAGCCCCCCATCTCTGTGTCAGCCGTTCCCCTTCGGGCCACTTCTATTTGTTGAGAAGCTTTTGCTGTAATTGAATTAGAACCCACCCCTCTATAACTGATCACCCAACTGGGGCCAAGCAGAATACCCCCAATCTCTTCGTCTTAGGAAGGCCCTTCAGAGAAGGAAAGAGCAACTATGTCAGTTTGGGCCTCTCTTATTCCCAAAGCCTCTGACCCTCCATCATCTGGGGAGTAGGTGGGACCTGTCTCCTGGGTCCCCCACTAGGGGGACACGGAATCGGGGTCGGGGCAGGGGTCTTGGCCAATACAGAGGAAAGTAGAGCCTCGGCCTCTGGCCCAGGATTGACTAGAGTCAAGTTCGACTTTCTCTTAAGAAAAAGTGTATGTTGTTGAGATGTTGGCAACTGCTGTTGGGTAACAAGAAAATTCAGAAGGCCTGGGGTCTGCTGTGACAATGGGCAGAGTCACTTCCCTAGCTTGGCCTCCATCCGTAAGATAAAAAGTGTCACGCTAGATTCATCGATCATTTATTGAGGCTTACTGTATGCATTGTCTTTTGCTGGGGCCCGGGGATACTGCTCCGGCCTCAAGGAGCTTCTATCGTACCAAGGGGATGCACTGTGCATGCGGATAAGTAAAAAGTTATTTTATACAGCAGAGAAAACATCAATAATTTCAAGGATCAGAGAAAACTTCATGGAGGAGGTGGAAGCTGATCTGGAAGGAAGGGATGGATTCTGAGAGGCTGAGATGAGAAGGAAGGGCACCCTAGACAGCTTGTGCAAATGCCTGGAGGAGGGCACATCCTGTTCAGAAAATAGCTACTAGTCTGGTTTGGTTTGAACATGGAGCGCGTCAAACAAGTAAGGTGAAATAGGAGTTTGGAGAGAGAGTACAGAGAGCTTTAAATGCTAGGCTGAAGAGTGTATTTCGACCCAAAACCATTAAGTGACCATTAAAAGTTCTTGAACAGGGGAGAAGCATGGCCAGGATTGGGCCTTGGTAGCTGCGCAAAGGAGGGGTTAGAAAGGATCTATGGATGCAGTTACAAGGTGAACACAGGACAGGTGGGAAGCAAGAAGGGCTTTGTCCAGCAAATGCTTCTTAAACATTTTCCCTTCTCCACTCTTTTCACCCCAGAAACTTTTACACAACCTCTGGTATATAAAATAAGTATACAAACCAAACATTTACTGATAATAAATCATGATTTTGTGACTCCCAATTCAATTACATGACCCCATATGGGTCACGATTCACAGTTTAAGAAGCTTTGACCTAGAGGAGCTGCCGGGAGTATCTAGGAGATGGACTCAAGAGCTGTTGTGTTGCTGGAAGGGGTAAGACCCGGCAATTAATGCTTATGTTAGGGGGAAGGGGCAAGAGAGAAGGAAGAAACCAGGACAGCTAGAGTCTGTAACCTGGCTTTCTGGAAGTTTAGTGCTGCCCTCAGAAGACTGGGACATTGGGAAGAGGAACAGATTCAGCAGAAAAGATGATCTTTTCCAATTTAGACACATTAAGTTTTAGAAGTCACTGATCTTTGAGGTCCTTTCAAGCTCTGACATCTTGTGTTCTAAGTTCCTTTGCACTCCTAACATTCTCTATTATTAGGGTCCTCTCAGCTGGGCCATCCTGTGTGCAAAAGGCCCTCCCAGGACATTCTCTGTTCTAAGAGCTCTCCCAGTTCTGACATCTTGTGTTTTTTCAGTTTGGTCCAGAGTGCAAAAGACTGGGATAAGAACAGATTAAGAAAGGTAGGATTCCTTGTCCAACCTAAGGTTTCAGTCAATGGGAGAGGTTCCGGGTCAAGTCTGTGAGAGCCAACATTGTAGTCATTGTCACAACACACAGACGCTTGTCAAGGGAGGCTTTTTCTGCCTCCAGCCAACACCGTTATATAGATGAGATAAAGTGATAACAGAGGAAAGAGTCCTTTCGGTGGAACAAGGGTACCATGGTTCCAGATCTAGTTCAGACACTTACTGGCCACTGACCACTGGTAGGTTACTTTGTCTCTGTGAGCCTCAGTGGCTTCACCTGTAAAATGGTCAGAATAATACCTATACTAAAGATGTCCCAGGATTTTTGAGAGGAAATCAAATTGTAAATCATGAAAGGCTGTGGGAATGTGGGCTCTGATGGGGTCGAAAGACTCAGGAAAAGGCAGAAAATGCAACCTTTAATGATGAGAGTTAATCAAAGAACATATTGAAGCAGAACACAAGAGTCATATGCAGGAATTAATCAGAGAATCATTAAGTGCTAAAACATGTGGAAAGAGCTGGAACCATTGAAGGAGGCCAGAGAACCACAGATCAGGGCATTTAGGGCTGGAGGGACCCCTCATTTTATAGAGAAAGAAATGGAGGAGGGACAGCACTGTGTAATGGAATGAACATAGGGGGCTTCCTGGAAGAAGAGGGGCTTAATCTGGGCATTAACAATTGGGTAGAACTATTTCCGATTCTTTTTGTACAGCAAAATAACTGTATGGACATGTATACATATTTTGTACTTAACTTATACTTTAACAAATTTAACATGTATTGGTCAACCTGACATTTGGGGGAGGGGGTGGGGGAAGGAGAGGAAAAGTTGGAACAAAAGGTTTTGCAATTGTCAATGTTGAAAAATTACCTATGCATATACTTTGTAAATAAAAAGCTATAAAAATAAAAAAAATAAAATTTAAAAAAGTTGGATAGAAATTTGGAGAATACAGAATCATACCTGCTGTTGGCAGTGACATAGGCTCAACGATTCAGAGCTAGAAAGGATTTTACAGATGAGGAAACTGAGGCAAAATAAAGTAAGGTGACCTGCCCAAAGTCACACTTGGTGGCAGAACCAAAATGGGAACTCAAATCAAGTACTATTTCTACAAGGGCAGTGAAAAGCCCAGTTTATCAGGGAAGAGCAAGAATGTTATAGAACATCAGAGCTGACAGAGACCTTAGGGATCATCCATTCCAGTTTAGCAGAGTCCAGCTAATGCTACAAAGGCAACTTTACAAAAAATAAAACTGAGGCTGAGAGAAGGGAAAGAGCTTCCTCCAGGTAGTGTCAGCTTCTAGATTAGAAGCCAGGGTTCTTGACTCATAGGGAAGCCTTTTTTGGACTATCCACTAGGACATAAGCTCCAAGAGGTCAGCGACAGCTTCATCTGTATCTTTGTAACGTGGGGACACATAGATGGCACTTTTTGATTGAATGACTAACTCACTCTCTGTCCTGAGGGAAAAGAAGGCTAGAGTGCAGAATCAGAAGGATAGGAAAAAATCAAAAGCAGCACCAGCAACAGGGGGATGGACTTGATGACCCTTGAGATTCCCCTCTAATCCCAAGTTTAGAGTGTGGAAGAAAGGTAATCTCCTGTGAAGGGGAGAGCATGAATGGGGATCTGATTTCCCTTCAGCTAGGGAGAAGTGGTCAGCAGCTAATCAGCCCTGAGACTCCAGCTAAAACCCCAACAGGTCTGTTAATTTCTTAGGGTAGCAAGGTGAAGGAGACAGTCTAGGGATTAATTTCTCAGGTCTCACTGGGCCTCCTCTCCTGTCACCTGCAGGAGCTTTCTCTAGAACAAAGAGATAGAAGACGCTTGACCCAAACTTTTTTATAATTGACTCACCTGCCCAAAGTCAAGTCCAGGGACATCGGGGGCAGGGAGTTGCCTAGTGGATGGGTCAGTCATCTGCAGATTCCTTTTTCCTTTGACCTGTGATTTTATCAGTGTGTGGAATTCCCAATGTGAAAACTGACTCCATACGTGTAAATTAGCACCTCTTCAGCATTTCAGAGTTTGTTGTCCAAGAATTGAGAATCAGTTAAGTGACTTGCTTTGTTTCCACCATAAAATATGTCAGAGGCAAGAATTAATATACATTATATGTGAATATGCACTATACAATAATACACTATGAAATACACTATACAATACCTGACCCTCCAGCAGATTCCCATAAGGATTTCCCTCCAAACACACACACACACACACACACACACACACACACACACACACAAGTTACCTCATGGATGCCCCACTGTACCATCTTAAATGAACACTTCTATGACTTTCTCACTACAGCTTCCTATAAGGAAGAGAATCATAAAACTATTTCCAAACAAGAGAGAAGGAACCATTGACCATTCTTGGATGTGCCCAGGAGTGTGTGTGTATTGTGGGAGAGGTTTGTGTGACTCTTTGTGCCAGCTACTGGATGTGAGTCTACACGTGCATGTACCAATCACTGTGAATGTAACTTTGCCCTTGGGGTAGAGATAAAGTGTAGGGGTGGAAGAAGGAGCCTCTGGTAGGAAGGGCTTCTTCAGAAAGAAAAAGATGAGGTGGACAGGAAAGTGCCCACTAAGAGTCCATGGCCAAGGGTGGTATGAGAGAGAGAAAGTGGTGTGAGAAAGAGAAAGGGGGTGAAAGAATGAGAGAAACAGAGAAACACACAGAGACAGAGAGAGAGAGAGAGAGAGAGAGAGAGAGAGAGAGAGAGAGAGAGAGAGGGAGGGAGGGAGGAAGGGAAAAGAAAGAGAGGGGGAGAAGAGACAGAGAGAGAGAGAGAAGAGGAAATAATCTTCCTGAAGATGTTGTTTGACAGGGGTTCCTAACCTGGGGTGCATGGAAGGGTTGCTTAGATGGATTTCAGTAGTATGTGAATTTGATTTTTTAAATTTTATTTTATTTAATAATGACTTTGTACTGACAGAATCCATGCCAGGGTAATTTATGCTCTTTGCCTTAATAGCACTTCTTGCATCCATTTCCTTTTGTTCATTCAGGTAAGGGCTTTCCTGGTTGGGCCTTCTCCCTTTCTGCTGGACTGTTGGAATAGCCTCCTATGATGCTCATTCCTTTCCCTCACCCATCCTTCACATATCTGCCAACATAAACACAAACCTACTGGTTCCAGCACAAGATACAATCTCCTAGGGATGGCACATAAGGCCGTCTCTGGACTAGTTCTAGAATGCCCTCTCCAGCCTTGTTTCATACTGTATCCTATCACTCATTCTACATTCCAGCCACTGTTCACATCCCACCCAACCAATCCAGTTGGGCCATCTTGCCAATGGCTCTTCTGCCATCTTCTTCCCAACTAGAACTGCATCCTCCAAGAATCATGTCTCCTACCCCCTGCCCCCGCCACACACAGCCCACCAGCCTGAGCTAGCTTTGGTGGCCCTGACCTGGGACTGAATTCTCAACTGATGAGAGCTCATCTAGTCCATTACGTTTACCTAATCCTAGATCAGTCCATACTTCATTCATACCCTTCATATCCAAATATCCTTCCAGGACCACACAGCACAGGGGATAATGCAGTGGACTTGGAATTAGGAAGAGAAGGGTTAAGATCCTGCCTCGGACAATTAGCGATCTTATGTAAGACACTTAGCTCCTCTGGACTTCAGTTTCCTTATCTGTAAAATGAGGAACTAGATGACCTGTAAAATCGTTTCCAAAGAGTCAATATTGGAAAAATTATCCATGCATATGCTTTGTAAATAAAAAGTTTTCAATAAAAATAAAATAAAATAAATCCTTGCCAACTCTGAATTTATAATTCCAAGTAGAATGCGGGGTGCACATGCCGGCTTGCAGGCATGCAGAATAATGGGATATCTCCCCCTTGCTCACTTTCCCTCCCACTGCTCCTTTTTTGCCTAACTGTAAGTTTCCACCGTCCCCTAACTGAGAGAGAACAGCATCTCTTGGAGGGACCACTTTACCCATCCCTGCTGGGATTCTGGGAAGTCAGAATCAAAGAACCTTTAGAATTTGAGGAGCTAAATGATTTAGCCCTTGCCTTCTGCAGCTCAGCAGCAGTTGGGAGGTGATGAAGAAGGCATTTATTTGCTCCGTGTTCATTTGGTTTCTAGGTCCTGATTCCCCTGACCCTACCGGGTACCTATCTTGGTTCACATTAATCACTGACAAGGAATGCTGCCACTCTGTGAGTTCCCTAAGGAAATGAGTGAGATGGGGCAGGCCTGAGACTCTGCCTGCAACAACCTCAAGGATGCTGATTCAGATAAAAGACACTGAGTAGTAGGGATAAGGACCCTAACAAGGACAAACTCACTGTCTCTCCCTCTGATATGTCCTGCTCAGGCCATCAGAGCTATCACCAAAAGGCGCCCTGGGTTAGTGGATAGAGTTTACAACTTGGAGCTAGGAGGACCTGGATTCAAATATCTATTAGCTGTATGACTCTATGAAAGTCCCTTCATCTCTCTCAGCCTCAGTTTCCCATCTGAAAAATGAATTAATTGGACTAGATGGCCTCTGAAGTTCCTTCTAGCAATAAATCTAAGCCTCTGATCTTCCTAATGTCCAGCGTGGATCACCCATTCTGCTTTTAAGGATTTTCAATGGCTCCCCTTTGCCTACCAAAGTACAAATTCCTTCCACTGGAATTCGGAGCCTTCCATTATTGTAGTTCTAACTCACATGATAAAGGGAGCGCCATCTTATACCATCCCTTTCATGTGCTCTACAGTGAAGCTGGCTCTGCTCTTTTGGGTTCCCTATTTTAAGCTTGCTCCTTACCAGAGTTCACCCCCACTCCTAGAATGGATCTCCTTCCAAATTCTCTTTCTGCTAAATCCCAGGTACCAATCTTCTTTACATAGCCTTCCCTAATGGTGGAGCCCTTCCCTCCCCACCCCTCTTCACTGGGAAACTGCTCTTTTTCTCCTCCAATTTTTCATCACTCCTTTGTAATACCCTTATTCATGTTATGTCTCATCTCTGTCCCATCAGGAGATGTTTGCGTCTTTGAGCATCTTTGTTTCTCCTCCTCAAAGGGCACAAGGCTCTTGCTTTAATTGATGTTTATGGAATGAATGAATGAGTTAGTAAGTGAATGAATGAATGAATGAACCATGGGGGAAATACAGAGAGGTATAACCATAGTTGAGCTTTAGGAATTCCCCCAGCTCAAGACCCATATCCGTTGGCCAGTTTTGGACAGGAAGCGAGGGCAAGGCCTAGGGGAAGTACGTGCCACTATGAGGTCAGGATAGTGTGGGTGGAAAAGAATGGGGGAGTAAGGGAAAGTATGTGCAGGTAAAGAAGGGGGGATTTGTCAGAGAAAACCTTTTGGCTCATCTTCCTAAGAATCTCATCTTTCTGAGTCAAGTGCCGTCCATGTTGTCCTGGACGGAAAGTCTTAATTTCGAATGCTGGCGTTCAATACCCTCCCTGATCTGACTCTGATCTCTGTTTCTAGTCTTATATCCATTGAGCCCTCATCAAGATCACCCAAACTAGGTGACTCCACGGAGCTGGATTTCCTCCTCCCGTTCCCTTATTCATGCTGTCTTCTTGCTTAAAAAGTCCTCCTCCTTTCCTGTCCCATCGTAGGAATCCCTACCAGAGAATATCAACCCTCACTGGCCCCTTCAGCTGCCTATAATCCTTACTTCCTTTTAGATCCTATCCTTCAGTTTGTGAACCTCTTTTACAGAAGGGGTATAATATGAAAGAACATTTGCGTTAAAGTTAGGAGATCTGGGTTCAAACTTCAGCTCTGCTTATTATTAGCCTTTCCGAGCTTCAGTTTTCTTAGTTGTAAAATGAAATTAAGAGAGATGGTCACGAAAATCCATTCCAACTATAAGTCTATGATTGTGGTATTTATTGAGTACCTATTATATACTGGGCATCATGAGGCATCGTGACTTGTGCAATCAGGAAAGAGACACAGCTTGATTAATCCATCAGTAAACATTTATTAAACACTTACTATTTGTCAAGCATCGGACTGAATGCTGGACTCGAGGAGTTTAGATGTGTCCTCGTGGAGTTCATAATCTGGAAGGGGATAAGACAAACACAGATTCCAGGAATGCATAATATTACATAAAACATCAGAGAGGGGCAGAGCCCTGAAGTCAGTAGAATCTGAATTCAAATTTGGCCTCAGACACTTAACACTTCCTGGCTGTGTGATCCTGGGAAAGTCACTTAACCCCAATTGCCACAAAAAAAAAAAAAAAAAAAAAGAATAGCTGATCTGGCAATGTGCCAGATTGGGGGAGAGTGGAGGGGCAAGAGAAAAGCAGAAGGAAGTCTGGTTGGGAAATTGTCACCGGAGCGAGGGTCTGGACTGCGGACTAGAGTGGACAGGTGTGAAGAATGTCATTCTCGCTTCCAAGGACTCTTCCAAATCGAAAGTTGTGGGCATCATGATCTCGCTCAGCTCTGATGTTCTATTTTCTAAGAGTCTCCCCAGCTCTGACGTTTGGTTTCCTAAGGTGGTGGTAGTGGGGTTTCGGATCTAAGGTTCCACAGGGTTTCTAAAAGGGCCCCTCTCAGGATGCTATCTTAACAAAGACTGTGTGTGGTGAGATGAGGCAAGGAAAAGGTATGTGGCTCAGTGGGAAAGTCACTAGATTGAAGTCAAAGGTCCTGGGTTCAAATTTTGCCTCTATTACGTACTACCTGGGTGATCCTGCGCAGGCTTTTATCACTTTCTTGTGTCTCAGTTTCCTCATTGCAAAAATGAATGGGTTGGAGGAGCTGCTCTCTGAGCTGCTCTCAGAGTTTGAGGTCAAGTATGGATTGAATGCCATCCCCTCCCCCTTCCCGGTACTCAGTGGGCAGGAGGATGGGGGATGGGGGAGGAGACACGGTACGGTTCGAACTCTAGGCAGAATGAAAGTGATGGAGAAAGCGTGGAAGGGGGAAAAAAAAGCAGAAGTGAGAGACAGGTTGACTGAGACTTCTAGGGGAGGTTGGTAGGGGGAGGGCAAGCACAAGACTGGCCCCCCGGGGGCCCTGGCTGAGGGTATGGGGGGGTTAGCAGCCCCTCCCCCACTGCTACATCAGCGAATCAGGGTTGCGAGGCTGCCTCATGCAACTCACGCCCCAGTTTCATCAGCCGATCCCTGAGCTGCTCATTAGAGGAGACAGGAAGGGCCACCGGGCGGGACCCCCCTCCCCTGCCATTGCAGGGCTCCCTGAAGGGGGGAGGGACCCCAGCTGTTCGAGGCTGTCCCCCCTCCCTTCAGTGGTTGCTTCTTTCTGATCCTGTACTTCCAAAGAAGTCTCCCAGAAAGAGACTGAGAAAAGGGTGTTTGGGATGCAGAGGGAAGGGATAGGCCAGATGATTGTGATTGCAAATCATGTGATTCTGATCCTAAATAGGATCAGAAAATCTAGAGCTGGGTGATTCCTTGGAGATTTTCTCATTTAACCCCCTTCTTTTACAAATGAGCAAACCTGAGGTGCTGGCTCAGCGAGGACAAGCCATTTCCTCAAGTCACACAGTGTGGAAAGCAACCGCTGGGATTGGAAGCCGGGGTCTCCTGATTCCAAACCCATGGGTCTTTCCCTGGCTGATGTACCTTTATAAGAGATGATCTTTGTAAAAATCACATGCTGCCCCAGGCGGTCTGGAACCACTATGCCCCAGGACCTCCAGCCCTTTAGCAATGTGGTTCAAGGTTGCTTGGCTGGCTCCACCCCAGGAGTCATCCCCATAGCTAGGGTCTCTCCCCTTAGCTCACCCTCTAGGGGCTGTAAGGTTACTTTGAAGTTTGTAAGGTTCCTTTCAGCTCAATGATCCTCTCTATATAACATCTCCTCCATCTCACACCTCCTGGGGAAACCAAGATACAGACTTAAGGAAATGACTTGCCTTGTTTCACCCAGGAGAAAGTATCAAGACCCACATTCAAATGTGAACTTTCTCTGTCCATCTTGTTTTCTACCTCCCCAGAACCTTAGAAGGTTACAAGAAGAAGAAGGGAGAATCCCCCAGCTTGTGATCAGTAATAACGCATCCTATCTTTCCCTTGATTCCCTCTCCCTGTGGTCCTTTCTCCAACCCTCCATTCTTACTCCTGGTTCAGCTGCTTGGAGCAGCCCAGCCTTCCCCAGGGCAAGGGCCTGCTTTGTACCAATTAGGCAACAAAGAGGAAGTTTGCTTTCTCTGTTGGGAGAGAAATGACCCATAAACAGGTCACGACCTTGTAGGGTAGGAAAAAATACCTGATTTGAAGTCCCAGTGACCAAGATTCTGATCCTGAATTAAATCTATCTGTAGAACTTTGGACAATTCCTTTCCTCTTTCTGGATTTAAGGCAAAATAAAGAGGATGGACTGGATCTCTTCTGAGGTCTGCACGTCCCTCAAACCATCCCCCAGTCCTCCAAAGGCAGACAGAGTGGCAGGTAGAGTGGCTCTGTCTTAGCAGGACAGGAGATGCTGGCCCAGCCCAGAGTGATGGATCTCCTGGGGATTGACAAGGAGCATAATTACCTCACTGGGTGGATTGAGGGCTCCAAGACAGAGTCAGGGAGTCCAATATGGTAGAAGGGGATAATAGAGAGCCCTTGAGGGAGTTGTGAGTCAGTGAGAAAGATAACAATATCATTAATTCATTAATTGGAAGAATATTCTAGAGGTCCGGCCTTATACATGAGGAGAGGGAAGTCCAGAGAGGCAATGATTTGCTTGAATCACATCTTTAATAAGTAGAATTTGGATATCCAATTTTTCTAGAATCCAAGAGGGCCATTCTGTACACTATGCCCTATTTCAACTGACCTCTGAGAGAGCCAGGACAATCTCAGTTGAAGGGAGATACTGGATTTGGTTGATCCAACCCTCTTATTTTATACTTGAGGATATTGAGGTCCGGGGAAATTAATTTTTGTGACTGAGATCCTACTGAATATCAGTCCAAATTTAGCATTCTTTCCTCTAGAAGATAGTAAGTTGCTTGGGGCAGATGAAGATGGGATGAGGGGGAAGAGGACTCCTAAAGGGATAGAAGATTGGGATAGGAAGAGGGTATCTGTTCCATGGGAAAATAGAGACAGAAATATAGGAATGGTCTAGTTCCCAATGGTGGAAGCCTGAAGCAGTTGCTTTGGAGGTGGATGGAAATTAAGACCAAGGCTCATCAGCTTCTTCACTTTTCACTGACTTAACCTTTCCCCAAACTCCTCGCAGGTAAGGTTGCCTCCTTCCCTCAGGACAGGCCATAATTGTTGGTCCTGACCCTTGAGGTCGATGACTTCCCAACCATGCTTTTGGCCCTGACTTCTACCAAAGGTCAGAGCAGAGTTGGGGAGAGGGAAGAGAAAGAACAGCCTTAGCTTTGAGGGGCCTGGGTACCTGTGGAGCCTCAATTCTCGGGCCTTCACAGTCCCCTCCCCCTCCTCCTGGGGCCCCTTTGGCACATGTGTGGGCAGAACAGGTCCAAAGCTGCCCCTGTCTGTGAGCACCGACCTGCCAGACCCAGGTGACCCCATGGTTTGCATGAGGCTGGCTCTCAGATTTGCATATGTGTCTATAAAGAAGTACAGGCCTCCTGTGGCCTGCGGTCCTCGTTCCCCCACTGTCACACCTGGAGCCTCAAAGAGTTAACTCTATTGATTTGCATATGAAATTATTTCTGGTCAGAGGGGATGATGAGGCTGAGGTGAGTGCAGGAAGAGCACTCATTCAACAAATTCGCGGCTTTTATGCAGTACCTGGAGATGCAAAGGGCCCCAGATTCTCGCACCCTGAGCAAACTCATAATTTGTGGCTCTGTCCAAGTATTGAAGGCCTGCCATGTAGAAGAGAGAGAAGCTCCCTCTTGGTCCTCTTGCCCATCTGTCCACTTATATCTCCTTGGATGCCTCATCATTCCTACCATGTCGCATCCTCTGTCCTGAGCTCTCTTCTCTTTCTCACTTGGTGAACTCATCACCAATCCTAAGAGTTTAATTATCATTCGTAGGTTTCTGACAGATTTATCCATCTATTTTCAGTCTTTTTCTTGAATAACCACATCACTAACTGCCGACTGGCCATTTTGAATTGGGTGGCTTATAGATATCTCAAATTCCACTTGGTCCAAACACAATTCATGGGCTTTCCTCCCCAAATCTCCTCCGGTCTTCTTTCTTTCTTTCCAAGGCCTCCCAGTCACTCAAATTAGTAATTCCCCACCTCATCAGCCCATATATCCAATTGGATGCCAGATTTTGCCATCTCTACTTCAAAAAACCTCTTGGATACATCCCCTTCTCCCCACTCATGCAGCCTCAAACATACAGGCTCTCATCATCTCCTTTCTGGATTTTTGCAATGGACTTCTAATTGGGCTACCAACTTCAAGTTTTTCCCTCCTCCCAACGATCTGCCACCCTTCTGACAAGGGGATTTTCTTTAAGCACAGTTCCTACCCATATCACTTTCTTACTCAATAACCTCCAGTGACTTCCTATTACTCTTGGGATCAAATAGGAAGCCCATTATATAACCTGCCTCCATCCTACTTTTCCAGACTTATTACACATTATTTCCCTTCAGGCATACTATATTTCAACCAAATAATTCCACCTCCTCAACCTCACACAGGGGTACAACTCTTTCTCTCTCTGTCTCTTTCTCTTTCTTTGTCTCTCTCTGTCTCTCTATTTCTTCTCTCTGACTTCACATTGGCTGTTCCTTGTATCTAAAATGGTCACTTTCCTCATCTCCAGTCCTTAGAAACCAGTTTCTTTTCTCATGAAGCTTTTCCCAATCTTCCCAGGTGCCAATGCTTCCCCATCTTTCCCCCAAATTTTCTTGTATTTATTTTGTATGTATATATGTATATACACATAGCTTATAATCCGGCTAGAAGAGACAAGATATATGTATATTACATATGTAATTATATATTATCTGTTCATATACTATATATGTGTATACACACATACACATATATATACATGTATATATACACACAGGTAGATATGATAAAGACATCCCTGAGGATAGGCTTACTTCCACTTTTGTACCTGTATTTCCCATGCCTAGTATATAGGAATAAGGGAATAAGGATCAGATTGTGATTTTACTGGTTTAGTTTACCAGTTTACTCAAAGATAAGGAGACTTCTATCCCTATAAGTGAGCACCTTCTCTGTAGCTGGGAGTCTAGAGCATTAAGAATAACTTGCTCATGACAGAATTTAAACATAGATTTCCTTAGCTTAGCTTTGAAACCAACTCTCTCTCTCTCTCTCTGTTACTCCATGCTGCCTCTTAATCAGCACATAGTTGGCATTTAATAAATGCTTGTTTCCTTTCTTCCTTCATAATAACAATGAGCATTTATATGGAATTTTAAGATTTGTAAAGCACTTTACAAATATTATCTCATTTGATCCTCAGAAGTATTTCGAGATAAGTGCTAATACTATGCCCATTTTACAGATGAGGAAACTGAGGCAGACAGAAGCTAAGGCTATATGGCTAGTAACTATCCAAGACCAGACTGGAACTCAGATCTTGTTGGTTCTAGAGCCAGTATTCTATCCAGTGTGCTACTTAGGTTCTTCTTGATGAACTGAAATGGTGGAATACTAAAGAATAATCCTGAGTTTCAAAGCCTGAAGCTTCCTTTGGGATCCTGGGGCTGGTGTTTGTGTGTGTGTGTGTGTGTGTGTGTGTGTGTGTGTGTGTGTGTGTGTGTGATGCTGCATTAGTGGGTGGGCTGGGATTGTGTCAGGAGTGAGAAGTCCAACCCAGAGCCCCTGCCTCAGCATTTTTGGCCAGAGCCTTAGACTTCCCTTCTGGATCCTAATAGATGAGAAAGATTCCAAGATCAGGCCCCATCCTCAGGTCTCCCCTTGTGAGCCTCAGTTCTTGAAACACGATGGTTCTCTGACACTGGTTTTCTCCCTCAGCAGCAGCCAGAGCGCTAAGGTGAGAAGATTTGGTGCCATTGGACCTGAAAGCCCCACTACCTCCCTTCCTGGTCTCTCTCCCCTTGGAGAACCAGAATCCTAAAGTCAGAAGAGCAGGATCCCTAGTAAGGGAATCATGTCACCTCTTGCGTAGGTACCATAGCTTCCTCCTCATCTACCTGTAAAATGAGGGGATGGTTCAGGTGACCTCTGGAGGCCTTTCCAGTCCTGGAGGCTGGTGAGTGGACCAAAGAGCAGGCCATTCACTGATGACCAAAAGAAGCTCAGGATGTGGAACCAGGATAAGTTAAGGCTGAGGGAAAGGGCCTTTGTATTCTGCTTGGACCCAGAGATCAGGGCAAAGGACAAGGGCCCTAGGACAAATCACAGAAGATTTCACATCAAGGAAAATCTTTAGCAAGTCACAGATCTAAAACTGGAAGGGATCATCCAAGTGAACTAAGCCACCCCCTCAGTTTATACATGGGGAAACTGAGGTATTTAGGAAGGGAAGCCATTTGCCCAAGGGCATGAGGGAAGAAAATGTCAGAGCCAGTGAATGCCCCTCTTCACTATGAGAGATGGACCTAGATGCCCCATTGGACAGAACACTGGCCCTAGAGCCAGGAAGGCCAAGTTCCAGTCTGGCCTCTGATAGTTACTAGCTGTATAACTCTAGCCTCTGTCTACCTCAGTTTTCTCATCTGTAAAATGGGGCTGATAATAATAGCACTTATCTCGGAAGGGGAATGGTCTACCTGGGAAGGCAAGATAACCACTTGTGGCAGATTTCTTGGAAGAGATCCAGCTTGAACAAGTTGCCTCCAACCTCCCCCCTTCCATTTATGAAACTAGCTAAGCAGCCCTGAAAATGGCTCAACAAGCCCTCCTGCCAGCGTGCTAGTCCTCCCTGAACACCTCAAGGAGCAAAGCCATTCACCAGATCCTGAGCCATCACCAAGCCCATTCACTCTTGTCTTGCCCCTGGACTTCCATGACTTGGGAAGAGAGCGTGGAGGCTGACAACTTTGTGCAACTCTGCCTCACGTAAATCTAATTTACTGGTACATCAACATATCACCCTGCGATGACATTGGTCTTCCCTGAAAACAAGGGTGAACAGAGGGCCCCATCCCCCTTTGCTAGAGCTCCTCTCCATGACTGGGGGTGATGGGCCCTCATGGAGGATGGGGTCCAGCTGGGAAGCAGGACTGGCACTTTCCCTTGGGAAGGCAGGGGGCACAGCTCCCCATGTCACCAGGCGCCCCTGGGGGCTAGGCGGGGGTGGAGGGATGAGGCCCGGGCCGTGGGAACACTGCGGTTTCCGTCCAGAATTAAAATTAGCCCTGATGTTAAATTTAGCCCCAGCCCCAGAATTGAGACTGGACTCCAGCCTTGTCCCTCCCCCCTTCGGGCCCTTGGCTCCCCAGGCATAGTTTGAAGAGACTTGGGCTTGGGAACAGGAGATCCGGGTTCAAATCACAGCTCCGTTACTTATTTCCTCGTTCATGTTGTACTCTTAGCTCCAACTAGAGACTTTTGGCGATGGGCAGCTCACGCTTCTGTTTCAGGTCATTCCACAAGACGGTCTCAGGTACCTTCCAACTTTGGGACCCCTGAGTAACCTTAAGAAGGGTCTATGAACTTGTTTTCTATCTTTAAAATGAGGGGGTTTGGACCAGATGACCCCAAAGTTCTCCCCAACTCTGGTGTTTTACAGCTCTCAAGCAGGTGGATGGGACATGCTGGAGCCTAAGGAGCCCCCTAGGTCTATGCCCCCCAGAAGCCCTTTCCCATTCTTCAAGGCCTCTAGCCTTCTCCTAAGCAAAGGGCCTACAAATCCTATCTGAGGCAGCCCTTCTTTCCCACAATACCCAGATATACCCCAGCCAGCTGATTCCCAAGGTGGCTAATGCTTGGTGAGGAGATGCCCTCTCCTGCCACCCCCACTGCTTCTCTCACGCTACCAAATGACTCCATTTAGATACTGTGGGGCCTGGGCCTGGTTCTGTTTCCGGAGTCTGCCCATAGATTTAGCTTCCGTGCGTGGGAGTTGAGGCGGGAAAGGAAGTAAAAAATATTGGCCCTCCAACCCAAACATCCTCAAGAATTTTGCCCTATTTTATTGGGTATGTAATCTTAGGTAAGTCACTTCCACACATTCAGGATACTGAAACTGGAGGGTGCCTCAAAATTCAGTCCCAATCTGAGCCAGAATACAGACAACCAGCCTTCATCTACCAAAGCAGTCCATTCTATTTGGGGAATCTTAGCAAAGATACTGCAGTGGTCTGTCATTTCCTTCTCCAAGTCACTTTATAGAGGAGGAAACTGAGGCAAACTGAGGATTAAGTGATTTGCTGCAGTCGCATTGCTGTGGTCACATTGGAACTCAGGTCTTCCTGATTCCAACCCAGGGATCCATGCACGGTGCTATCTAGCTAGCTCTCCATGAGTAGAATGTCACTTGTATGTAATTTTAAGTTCTGCCTTGTGGGGTTAAGGCTAACTACCTCTTCAAACAACAATCCTGCAAATACTTAAAAACAATCATCATTCATCATTCTGATTCTGATGGACGTGGCTCTTTTCAACATTGAGGTGATTCATTCCAGTTGCAATGGTCTTGTGATGGAGAGAGCCATCTGCACCCAGAGAGAGAACTGTGGGAACTGAGTGTGGATCACAACATAGCATTTTCACTTTTTTGCTATTTGTTTTTTTCTTTAACCTGATTTTTCTTGTGCAACATGATAATTGTGGAAATATGTATAGAAGAATTGCACAAGTTTAACATATATTGGATTACTTGCCATCTAGGGGAGAGGATGAAAGGAAGGAAGGGAGAAAAAAATTTGGAACACATTGTTTTGCAAGAGTGAATGTTGAAAATTATGCATATGTTTTGAAAATAAAAAGCTTTCATTTTTAAAAATTATCATTCCCCACCCCTCTAAGTTTTTCTTTTTCCAAAGCATCCTTAGTTCCTTTCACTAATTACCCTATAACAAGGTTTCTGATTGCCCCTTTCCCCAGTATTCACCAGTTCGACAATAGCCTTCCTAAGTTGTCACTCCCTGAGCTGAACACAATATTCCAGATAAGGACTGGCCAGGATAGAAGGCAGCAGATCTCACCCCTCTCCTTCTGGGCTCTGGGCTTTTCTAAATGCAGCTTAGTATGGATATGGCACACTTTAGACTCACATCAAGCTGGCCATCTGCCAAAACCTGCAAGCCTTTTTATCACAAGAACAGGCTGATTTCATCATTTAAAATCAAAGGGTTGGACTCTGAGTTTGAAAATCCTTCCCTTCTCTGATATTCTATGTTCCACGCTCTGAGAGCTCTCTTGGGTGACATTCTTTGTTCCATTTTTTTTCTTTAGAGGTGTGTGTGTGTGTGTGTGTGTGTGTGTGTGTGTGTGTGTGTGTGAGACAGACAGACAGACAAGTTTTTTGGATGACCTTGCTAAGCAGATAACAAGAAAAAATTGGAGGCAGGGATGGATCCTAAGTAGATTAGTATAGTTTCTGGAAATACATTGAGACCAACAACTTATACCATACATCACCTAAAAAGTTCAAAATGGACACATAACCTGAATATAAAGTCATGTCATATTTTTAATAGAGGAAAAGAGAAGGAAGTTACCTTTCAGTTTTGCTTAGCAGACAGCCACATTATATGGTAGTGAATGGATTGAATGGCCAGTTTACTGAGTCTTCTCTTTCCCCCCCTTGCAGCCTGTGCCCAGTTCACACCATGGGAAGAAAAAAAATCCAGATCTCCAGAATTCTAGATCAACGGAACCGTCAGGTGAGATGGTGGAAGGAAGGCCGGAGTTCTCAGCCTCCCCATTACAGGGAGGGCTTGTTCACTATACACTAGCCCTGGGAGGGAGACAGGGGAAGGATGCTAAGTAGAAAAGGAAAGGGATTTTCTAAGACTTTGATGCAAATCATTAAAATCTAGATCTCATTTATTACTCCTGGGCCAGCCTGCCTCCCTGTTACAACCCAGCCTGTCCTGCCTTTCAAAGCAGTCTCGGTCTCATGGAGACACAAAAATGGCACTTAGGTGCTGGGGCTTTTTAAGGAGATCCAAGATAACATCCCTTCCCTCCATCTTCCCTGAGAGGGTAAGAAATTAGATATGTTATATATGTATAATTATGTAAAACACGTCAATATTAGCCATTTTGAACAAGAAGACAGATAAAAGAAAAAAAGGGAAAAATAGCATGTTTCAGTCTGGATTCAAACACTATCCCTTCTTTCTCTGGAGGTGGATAATTAGTCCTTTGAGTTTGTCTTGTATTGCTGAGAATAGCTAAATCAGTCACGGTTCTTTCTGTTGTGTACAACATTCTCCTGTTTCTGCTCGTTTCACTACGTATCAATTCATAGAAGTCTTTCCAGGTTTTTCTGAAGTCACCCTGCTTGTCGTTTCTTATAACACAATCATATGAAATCACAATCATATATCCCAGCTGGTTTAGCCATTAGATAGCCCTTCAATTTCTAGTTCTTAGCCACCGGGGAAAAAAAAGCTGGCACAAGCTTTTTATTCCATTAAGATGAGAGCCTCTATGACAAGTCCTTCTCCCAGCCCTAGTAGAGTAAAACAGTCTAGAAAGTGAGGGGGACTCTGAGCTTCCAGATACAGGAGGGACCCCACTGAGCCACCCAGGATGAGCCGGGGCGGGGAGGGGCGCCCCTCCCACTCTCCCTGCCTTCCTTCCTCATCCGTGCCTTGGGTCCCAGGTCACTTTCACCAAGCGGAAGTTTGGGCTGATGAAGAAGGCCTATGAGCTGAGTGTTCTCTGCGACTGCGAGATTGCCCTCATCATCTTCAACAGCGCCAACCGCCTGTTTCAGTACGCCAGCACCGACATGGACCGGGTGCTGCTCAAGTACACGGAGTACAGCGAGCCCCACGAGAGCCGCACCAACACGGACATCCTCGAGGTGAGAGCCCCCGCCCTGGGGAGCCCCGAGCCCCTTCTCGGCGCTGACGCGGTTCTGAGGTTCCTCCGCGCTGAGGGCCGTCATCCTAAGGCCACGTGCAGCATTCTGGGCCCAGCCACCATGCCCCATGCTCGGATCCCTCCCGAGTCCTGCAGCTTGGACAATTTCTGTTCTTCTGTGACCTTCTACATCCGAAGTCTCTCCCCGCTCTGATACTCTCCATTCTAAGATCTCCCCCAGCTCTGACATTCTGTGATCTAAGGCCCCTTCCAAGCTCTAGTTCTAGGATTTTTGAGTCATCCGGGCTATTTACTGTCCATGCAGGTTTCTCCTATTGACCCCGAACTCTTCCTGCAGACCAGGATACCTCAGGCAGGAGCTGCGCCTTCCCCTTCCATCCCAAAGCTCCCAGACCCATTTTCCCAGTCAGGGGCCCTCTCTTAAGGGGGAGATAGGATCTGGTGAAGTCCAGGAGAGCCCCGGACTGGAGGACGGGGGTCTCCCTTACCAACGGGGACATATCCCATTGAATCTTCTCTCCCCAGACACTGAAGCGGAAGGGGCTTGGCTTGGAGAGCCAGGAGCTGGAGCTGGATGAGGGCCTGGTGGAGCCTGGAGAGAAGCTCCGGCGTCTTGGGGGGGATGGAGCTGATATAGCCCTGGTTCGACCCAAGTTTTATGTGAGTGTCTTCTCCCACTTCCTCTAAACCCTGCTCCCCTTCCTTCTGTCTAGATTCCCCTTCTCGCTCATTCCTACAAGTGAGTAAGGGGGAAAAGAACGATGGCTCGGAATATGGAAAACGGGGTTCAAATGGCAGGGTTACCCCCTTCCTAGCTGTGTGAGTTTGGGCAAGTCATTTTATGCCTCATAACTGTAGAGCAGGTTCTCACACTTTAATGTGACCAGTGATTCCTCTCTTCCCTTTGCCCTGCAGTCGGCGACTCCTGCTCTGCCTAGCCCTGACCTGGCATATGGGGCAGTGCCTCCCCCAGGGTCTGGGCCTGAGCCATGTGGGCTAGGTGAGGCTACCCCCGGCCAGGGCCGTCCGTCCCCCTTCCGGCCTGCTGCGTCCAAGGCTGGTCCCCCAGCGGGCCGTTCCCCGGGGCCGCTGCCCCCAGGTGAGAATCATAGGTGGGCGGGCTCCCCCAGCAAAGGGGTGGGAGTGGGCATTAGGAGTGGGCAGAGGGTTGGGCTCCCGTGGGGACGGGCCTGGGGTTCCCAGCCCTCTCAGGGTGTGAGAGTAGGAAGGTAGCTAATGCTCCCTCTCGTATATTCCCTCCTCTGCTTTTCTCGCCTCTCAGCAGGTCTAGGCCCCCCACTTTTCTCCCCAGGCGGCCTTCCTCGGGCTCTGGCCAACAAGACCCCTCCCCCTCTATATCTGGCAGCTGATGGACGGAGGCCAGATCTGCCTAGTAACCTGACAGGGCCCAGGGCAGGCCTGAGTGCCACGGTGAGTGGGGGGATGGGAGCTCCAGCGGGAAGGGAGGAGGGAGGGGTGGTGGGAGCCACCAGGGGATGCAACGATTCCTCCCTCCTTCCCCCAGAGAACTCTCTACGGAAGCCTCCAGAATCCCAGCCCCATCTCAGCCCCTGGCAGTGGTGGTCTCTCCAGTCACGGACTGGGGGCTTTCCCCTTCCTTTCCTCAAGCCAGGCAGGTAAGACCCTCCTTACACGCACACAAACACACACACACAGACACACACACACACACAGACACACACACACACACAGACACACACACACTCACACACACACACTCACACACACAGACACACACACACACAGACACACACACACAGACACACACACACACTCACACACACAGACACACACACACACACTCACACACACTCACACACACACAGACACACTCTCACACACACACACACACACTCACACACACACACTCACACACACAGACACACACACACACACACAGACACACACACACACAGACACACACACACACTCACACACACACAGACACACACACTCACACACTCACACACACACACTCACACACACACACTCACACACACACACACACACACACACACACACAGACACACACACACTCACACACACACACTCACACACACACACACACACTCACACACACTCACACACACACACACACTCACACACACACACTCACACAGACACACTCACACACACTCACACACACACACACACACTCAGACACACTCACACACACACACACACTCACACACACACACACACACACTCACACAGACACACACTCACACACACACTCACACACACAGACACACACACACACTCACACACTCACACACACACACACACACACACACACACACAGACACACACACACTCACACAGACACACACACACACACACACAGACACACACACAGACACACACACACACTCACACACTCACACACACTCACACACACACACACACACACAGACACACACACACTCACACACACACACACTCACACACACTCTCTCTCTCCTGAGCACCCACCTGGGAACTGGCCACAGCATCACCCACACTTCCAATCAGTCCCGCCATTTACCGAACCATGTGTCCAAAAGCACGGTTTCCCCGGGGGCTCGGCGCCCAGCCGAGGGGCGGGGGCGGGGAGGGAAGCACGGAAAGGACGCGCGGAGGGGGGGGGGGGACGAATCCCTGCATGACCTCGGGTTCCCAGGGACTGAGATTAGAGTTGGACGGGAATCGGTTTGTGCCGGGCTTACCTTCCTCCTCCTGTCTTCCTTCCCTCAGTCCAGAGCCTCCCCCTAGAACACACAGTTGCAGCTGATTTTATCCCCACTCCCTACAGACTATGGTCCTGGAGACCCTTCTCCTCACCCGGGCCTCCTCCAGCCCATGGCCCTGGTCCCCTGGCAGCCCCCAAGGGGGGACAGGTCCCCCGGCTCCCAGTCACACCTTAGGTGAGTATCTCGGGCCCATGACTCACCCTCACCCACCTCATTTTCCTATCCTCCTCACACTTCATCCTCAGCCCCTCCTAACCTGTCGCTACAAGGTCTCTTCATCGTAAGCTCCCCGCGGCCCCTCCCCGCGGCCCTTCCCCTCCCCTCCCCGCGCCCTTCCCCTCCCCTCCCCGCGGCCCCTCCCCTCCCCCTTCCCCTCCCTCCTCCCCTCCCCCTTCCCCTCCCCCCCTCCCCTCCCTCTTCTCCTCCTCCTCCCCTCCCCCCTCCCCTCTCCCTTCCCCCCCCCCCCCCGCACACGCCGCCCCGCCCGCCCCCAGACTTTACTCTGCAGGGCGCCTGCTGCCCCCTGCCGGTACTGCCCTCTGCCCCGCGCTCTGAGCGAGGGTGAAAACTTCTTCCCAAACGGGGGGTGTGGCGCCCTCAGCCCCGCCCAGCCCCCTCCCCCCGGAGCCGGCAGGAACTTCGGTGACCTGCGGGTCACCTGCGGGACCCTGGGCGAGCGGGTCTGGCCGCCGCCGAGGTGCTCTCCCGCTCTCGGGCTCCGCAGAGACGCCGGGGGCTGGGAGGGGAGGCCTCCGGCCCGGGACGCCCCGGGGTCCAGGCCGGGGCTCACGCCCTTTTTTCTCTCTCGGCTCCGCAGCGTCCGCCCCGGCTCCGCCCCCGGGCCGGGCGAGGAGACTCCAGCGGCCCCGGGAAGCTCTCCGCCGGCGCTCAGCATCAAGTCCGAGCGCGTGTCCCCGGGAGTTGCGCCCCCCTCGGAGCGCCCACCGTCCCGGGACGACTTCACCAAGAGCTACCCCTACCCCGCCGCGGGGCTGGCCCGGCCCGGCCAGCCCCTCCGACGGCTCCACGTGGCCGACGGCTGGCCCAGATAGGAACCGGGCCGGCCCCTCCGGCCCAGGGCGACACCCCCCCCTCCCCGCCACCTCTTCGTGTGCCCCTCCACCCTCGGGACTCCTGCCTCTCTGTGCGTCTGTCTCTACCGGAAGGGGCAACGCGGAGAAAACTTGCTTCGGGGACCCCTCCCCCCTCCCGCGTGGAAAGGCTTGGTCCTTTCCAGCACAGTCCTAGGCAAAAAGGAAGCAGGGGGGAAGGGCAGGCGGTGAAGGTCGGTCGGGGGAATCCCTCGGGCGTTTCACTGATTCCCCCGTGGAAATTCAGGGCAGGGCTGATGGGAAACGGGGGATCCGGAATTGGAACTCAGCTTGATGGCATCCCTGTGTTCCTCATAATTTGTGGACTGCCAGGGGAAGTCCCAAACTGTCCCCTCTATCCTTACTGTCGGCTGGACCCCTGCCGGTGTCCCACTAGCCGGGGGCCCCATCCCCTGTTCCTTCCTGGGGCTGATGGAGCTCCCCTCTTGTAACCAATAAAAAAATGCTTGGGCACAGAGGCTGTCCCAACCCCCTGTTCCCAGGCTCCTCTGGGAGACCAGATCTCTTGGAGGTGGCCAGTTCGGCATCAAAGAGCCCCCAGGGAACAGGGACTTCTGGGAGCCGCTCTCAGCGGAGGGCCCATTAAACCCCAAACCTCTCCTCTCTGGAGTAGACTCCCGACTCTGCTACCCATTAACCAAGACCCTGGTGATGTCATTTCTCTTTAGGCTGAAATGTCTTCCTCTACGAAATGGGGGCGGGGTTACGGAGTACTGGATTGTCCCTACTCTAGGCTACTCAAACCCCCAGACCCATATCTCTCAATCCTCACTCATTTCAACCCCCTCAGAAACTCATCTCAGGGTCCCCACCTGTTCCTGTGATTGATGACCCTCACCTTCAAGTCCATATCTATTAGACATCTTTAAATGTGTGCACAGGGCCCCGTGCTGGAAAATACATTTAGGGAGGCTCCAGTTTTAAAAAGATTCGTCCTTTGGCCCCCAGAGCTCACAGGAGACTAATAAAGAGGGTAATTATATAATCCATGAGCCTCCATGAGAAGTGCAGTGGAGAGGTACAGAACATGCGAGGTGTGAGAAATAGTCTCATATTTCCCATAGAGGAATCAGGGAAGGCTTTCAGTAGGAGGTGGCGTTTGAACTAAATACTAAAGGATAGCAAGGAAGAATTCAGCAGATTAACAACATATACCAAGACACAGAGGCAGGAAGGGCAGGGCATAATTGGGCGATAGAGGGTCATCCGGTCTGACTCCCACTGGGAGTTAAAAAATGAGGGCAACAGTGAGATAAGATTAGAAATTGAGAGTGACAAGAGATTAGAGAGATCCTGGAATGCCAGACACAATAGTTTGAATTTTTTTTTATTCATGAAACAAAAGAGTTCCAGAAGATTTTTTGACCAGAGCAGTAGAACAACCAGATCTTTGCCTAAGGACAATTATTTTGGCAACAACATGAAAGATGGATTGAGAGGGGGAGTGAGCATGGAGGCAGAAAATAGGAAAATAGCAGAATAGTCTAGCAGAGTGTTGATGAGGGTTTGTTTGAATAATTTCTTTTATATTAAGCATTATTGAGTACCACCTCAAAGAGTTTTTATGTGAATTATAGATTCAACTTAGAGTAGAATCAATATAGAAATGAAGATATCTCAGTATTATTATGAACATAGCTTGGACCTTGTGCACTCCTTGAAAGGGTCTCATCATCTGTAGATGTTCCCAGAGCACCCTGTGTTAGGATGGTGGAAGTAGGAATAGAGAAGAGGGGAAGCATGCAAGAGAGATTGTGAGCAGAGGTGTAACGAGAGGAGGATCATTAAAGCCTTGTCCAAGACACTGATTTTAAAGGGGGCAAATTTACTACCCACAATGGCCTTCAGGGGAAAAGGAGGGGAGAGGAAATAACTCATGAACTCAGTGGATTCAACTTGATCTAATGAGGAGACTGGTACATTGAGATTCAGAGAAGAGATATTGATCCTTCACACCAGGTCCTGCTTGAGCAGGAAAGAAAGTCCAATTCTCAGGAAATCTGGGGATGGTGAGTGGAATGTGAAGTAGTTTCCTTCTATAATCCATCAGGAGAGAACAAGCATGTCGGGACCCAGGGCTGGACTGTTTACTGGGAGAGAGTGGAGTTCTCCAGAAAATCTTTTTCCAATTGAGGGTATACTCTTCCGAGGCTTTGCAGCACACTCTACTGGGAGAGAAAGGACATTTCAAGGCCAGAGCCCTCCAAGGAACAAGAACCAACTCCCTCACTGGCACTTCCAGTGTCTCCCCTCTATCTCCTTCTGGAGAAAGATTTCTCTATCTCATTTTGTCTCAGACTCCCCTGGCACCCCTCTGAAGTCTATGGAACCCTTCTCAGAAGGTTTTAAACTCCAAAACATAGATACATAGTGTTACAAAGGAAACTGATTACATTTAAATTAGTTATCAAAATACATTTTAAAATCTCAAACTCTTGGACTTCACATAAAGATCCCTGCTCCAGAGACACTGTCCCAAAGCCCAATCCTGATAAATTCCCTTACCCCACTTCCCGTGGCTCCCTGTTGTCCACAGAAAAAAGAACAACCTTCTCACCTTGACATCAAAAGCTTTTCTCCATCTGACCCTAGCTTCCCTCTCCAGATTTCTCTCTCAGTGCTCTTCTTCATGTACCCTACAACGGATGACTTTGTTCACTGAACCAGCCCGAAAGGAAAACTGAGGGGCAGAAAAAGTGATTTCCCAAAATCATATTGCAAGTTATTATCATGATTAGACTTACAACTCAGATCACCTGCCTATCATGGGGGAACTGAATCAGATGCAGAAATCAAGGAGAAATGGCCAAAGCCTTAGAATTAAGAGGGAAATTAGGGAAACCCATCAATTTCATCTCTTAGTAGGTAGCACAGTGGATAGAACTGTGTGACTCTGGGCTAATCAACTTGAATTTCTCCAGGCCTCAGTTTCCTCATTTGTAAAATGAGAAGGTTGGTAGTTGTTGTCTTGTCCAACTTTTCATCACCCCATTTGGGGTTTTCTTGGCAAAGTTACTTGAGGGTTGCCATTTCCTTCTCCAGCTCATTTTACAGATGAGGAAACTGAGGCAAACAGGATGAAATGGTTTGTCTGAGGTCACACAATAAATGTCTGAGGCCAGATTTGAATTTAGGAAGATGGTTAGGAGAGCTCTAACCATTGAACTACCTCTTGAGAGATCAGCATCACTAGCTGCCCTGAAAAGTGAAAACCATTCTTGTAGCAGAGGAGGTTGGATTCTGGTTCCAGGGTCCTTTCCAGCTCTGACTCTTTGAGCCTATGATCCATCTCACCTCTAATAGGGAGTGGGTTGGAGAAAGGACTCCTGGGAGATGGGACATGGAGAGGGGGAGGTTGAAATAGATCCAACCAAAAGAATTTGATTGGCATTTTATGAACCTTAGACTGAGATCCAGTCTAAGGACTTGGGTCCAGTGAAGACCTCAAGATTCAAGAAATCAACTTCCACTCTCACAGATCACAGCGGACAACACATTTCCCTTAAAGGTCTTCTCTTCCTCCTTTTATCTCTTTGTGTCTTCAGAAGCCTGGCTCCCCCACCAGCAGAAGACATTGCATCACTCTCCAGAAATTAAATAAACCTTATTTCATGCTCCATAACACATTGGATCAAGAAGAGAAGCACTCACTCACTACCACTTCCAAACACTGATTCCATCACTCCCCACACTTCCCTCCATTGAAACTGTCACCATCCAAATATGTTGCTCTATCCCGAATCTGTTGTCAGTTGCCGGCTATCCAATAATCCTTTTCTTTTTGTTTTCCCTCCCAACTCAGTCTTCCTCTTCATTTTCATCTCTGCCCTTAAACTTCCTGGCTTAAATATACTGAGTCCATGGCTCCCCAAGCACTCTGGCTTCTCAGTTTGCCTACCTCCAATGCTCCCTGAATCCAAACCTTGATTCCACTCCAGTCATGAAGTTACTTCCTTAATCTCTCCACCACTCTTAGATATGGTTCCTTGATCAAGAAGCCTAATTCCTCAATCTGGCCATAATTTAACTTTCCATCATTTCCTGTGCCTTGATCCTAAACTTCATCTTCACTGTACCCTACCGTCCTTCTATTCCTAGGTATTTGACCTTAGCCCAAGAGTTTTTAACCTTTTTTGTGTGTTCTGGACTCTTTAGTAGGCAGTCCGGGGAAGCCTGTGGACTCTTCTCAGAATAATAAATAAATATATAGGATTACAAAGGAAAATATTGAAATGCAGTTATACTGGAATACAGTTATCAAAATATTTTTGAAACTTCATAAATCTTCAGGTCAAGAACTCTATTGTTAAACAATTCAGCTATGTACTGCCCTTAACTCTTGAATCCCCAACTTATTTGTCCTTTCCCTGTTCATGTCTCATCAAATCCCAAAGCCCCACCATTCACTGTTACTTCTCCTCCATGCCATTGAATGTAACTGAAAAAAGTCATATTACTAAACCATGAATTATTTTATTTAATCTCAATGGAAACCTCAGTGCTGAAAACTTATCACTCTCTCCTTAATTGATTCTTATCTCTACTCTCCACAGCTATCAACCAAACTTTCCTCAATGCTTCCTTGCCTCCAACTATACTTCCCTGGGAAGAATAAAGCCATTTTCTTTTCTTCATTATTCTATACCTAAAACCCCCTTCACATCATCCCTAATTTTCTTTGCTCTGCTGCCCTTTCCCTCAGCAAGCCCAATCCCTCTGTTTGTATACTCCATCCCATTCTCTCAATTTTATTTCAGCCAATTACCCCTTCAATTATACCCTCTGTCCCTCTCATCTTTACTCTTTCCCTATATCTCATTCTCTGCTACCTACAAACATGTCCACATTTCCATAATCCTTAAAAATCTCTCCCCTGATCCCAGCCACCTATTGTCTTCCCTTTCACAGCCAGACTCCTAAAAGAGCATAAACACTTATTACTTTTACTTCCTCATCTTCTCTTCAGCCTTTTGGGGTCTGTATTCTTTCTTGTCACTCAACCAAAACCATTCTTTCCGTGGTTATAAAACTACTAAATCCAATGAGTCTTTTCTCATTTATTTTTTTTTTAATTTCCCTGTAATATTTGGTTCTATTGATAATCCTTTCCCTTTACTGGGATGTTGCGTCGTGTTCTTTTGGTTCTCTTGTATCTGCCAAATCATTCCATTCCAGTCTTCTTTTTCCACAGCATCATCTGTGTCCCTCCTTTAAAGTTTGAGGGTTCCTCAAGGCTCTGATCTGGGACCTTTTTTTCTCCCTATGTGCTTCCTCCGTGATTTGATCAACCCCATCCTGGATTCAATTATTGTTTCTATGTAGATGACTCCTACATTTCTATGTCCAACCCTGAGTCTCCCTCTTAAAATGCATCTGAATTGACTTTTGGATTTTTTCTTCTGAGTGTCCTGTAGGCATCTTCAACATAGCATGTTCCAAAATTGAACTGAATACTCTTATCTTCTGTTCTAAGCCCACCCACTCATCTACTTCCACTGAGAGCACCTCCAAGCTGGAAAATGGAGTCATTCTTGATTCTTCCTTCTCTTTCACCATATTTCCTATCCTCATACCCAATCAAATGTCAAATTTTGCCAATTCTTTCTTTTTTCTTTTTCTCTTTTTCATTTCTTTTTCTTCCTTTCTTCCATCTTTCTTTCCTTCCTTCCTCCTTTCCTCCCTCCCTCCCTCTTCCTTCCTTCCTTCCAGGAATTGAATTAAGTGACTTGCCAGAATTACACAGCTAGTAAATGTCTGAGGCTGGTTTTGAACTCAAGTCCTCTTGACTCCAGGGCTGGTGAACAATATTTCTCACACAGCTACTTATCACTTAGTTTGGACCCTCATCTTACCCAGAATATTACAAAAACTACCTAATTAGTCTCCCTTCCTCTTGTTTCTCCCTTCTCCAGCTCATTTTCCACATAGCTGCCAAATTAATATTCCTAAAATTCATGCCCCTCTCCTGTTCAAAAAACTTTCAAGGCTCCCAATTACCCCTAGGTTAAAATACTCTGCTGCCTGACATTCAAAATGCTTTGCCATTCTATTTTTTAAAAATATTTTATTCATGTTCTTTTCCTTTTTTTATTTACACTCACCACTCTCCACCATGGAGCTCTCCCTTGTAACAATAAGTATAATAAAACAAAACAAAGTAACACATTAGACACTCATAATCTGAAAATGTACATCTCATCCATCACCCCAGAATATCACCTCTCTACCAAGATCAGACTTCCAAATTCATCCAATATTGTTTTCCTTAAAATGATTGTGGGGTTGTATAAATTATTCTGTTTATTTTCTTATTTTGCTCTCTATTTATATGTCTTCCCATTTCTATTAGAATCACTCCCCATCACACACTCCCCAACACACTCATCAAACACTCCCCAACAGTTAAACATTTACTTTCTTTCCAATTCTTTGCTAATATAAAAAATATTGCTATGAATATTTTTGTACCTATGAGGCCTTCCCCTCTGTCTTTGACTCTCTAAATTGTGTGCTTAGTACTGATAGTGCTGAGTCAAAAGTTTAGTAACTTTTTGTGTATAATTTCCAGATTGTTTTCCAGAACACTTGTAGCAATCCACAACTCAGCTAACAATGTACTAGTGTGCCTATCTTCCCATAGTTCCTCCACTGTATTTTTACCCTTAGTCATCTTCACCAAACTAATAAGCATGAAATAAAATCTCAGAGTTGGTTTAATTTGCATACCTTTTATTATTAGGATTTGGAACATTCTTTTACATGGTTGGAATAGCTTTCATTTCTTCTTTTGGAAACTGCCTATTCATATCTTTTGACCACTTTTTAAAAAAACATTTCTTATTTATATACTTATCTATTTTGGTTGTCAGATTGATTGGCCTATATCTGGGCAAAAGAGCTCCTAAATATTTTTATAATAATAGTCTTTTATGTTTCAGAATACATGCAAAGAGAGTTTTCAATACTCACTATTGCAAAACTTTGTGTTTCAAAATTTTCTCCTGCCTTCCTCACCTTCCCCTCCACTAGACAGCAAAAAATCCAATATAGGTTAAAATGCAATTCTTCTAAACATATTTCCACATTTATCATGCTGCATGAGAAAAATTAGATCCAAGGGGGAAAATGGGAAAAAAAAACACAAGCAAGCAAATGCAACAAAAAAGGTGAAAATGTTGTGATCCACACTCATTGACACTTTTACTGGGCAATGTACAAAGTACCTTTCCAGGATTTGTGCCTCTCACTTGCTTTCCCCTCAATGCCCAAATGGCCTAACTGCTATTCCCTAAATGCAATATTCCATCTCCTACCTCTGTAACTTTATGCAGGCTGTTCCCCTGGAACTCCCCAGTGCCACCTAAGAATCCCCAGCTTACCCCAGGACTCAGCTCAGGTGCCACTTCCTATGGGAAGGTATTCCAGTATGATACAGAAAGAGAACTGGATCTGGAGTCAAACCACCTGTTTCCAAATCTCACTTCTGTTGCTCCCGGTGTAATCTCAGGCAAGTCACTTAACTCCCCTGGGACTCAGTTTACTCATCTGCAAAATGAAATCATTGAATTAGATGTTCTCTGAAATCCCTTTCTGCACTATAGTAATTCTCAATCTCCCTGGCATTCCTCTCCATAAAGACCCTCTTTTTCAAGTTCTCCTCTGTAAAAACCTTGGCCTCCAACCCCAGAACCAACCTGGGCTCAGATTGGTGAGACTTCCATCATACTGTCCCCTTCACTTTCTAGTTCCCCCTTTGGAATGGAAGTTCTTTGAGAGTGAAGACAATCATCCCTGCACTTAACACAGTGCTTGACACATAATAAATGCTTTATAAATATTGTAGTGTTGTCTTGATCTAACTTAAATTGTCATATTATATAGTATTCTCTAGTTTTTTGCATCTTTACCCCAGATAGAATATATTAACATAATATACTATAATACAAAATTAATAATAATATATAAATATAATCATCCAATATAATATAGGCTCCTTAAGGACTGGGGTTTTTGCTTGTCTGTTTAGTTAGTCTTTGCAGAAAATAGTCTCTTGCTTGATTTTTTTTTCAAAGTAGGTAGTTATAATGAATGTGTATCAGTTTGGCTTAAATTGAATGAGACTGATGTGAGCGTAGGAACTCGTGTATTTGGAATCTGAGAACCTACGTTCGAATGCATTTTACCCGAGTCACTTTGGGCAGGTGACTTCATCCGCTGGGCTGCTTCCTTCTGTGGGACAGCTTTAAATCCTCTGATTTCCCCCATTCCCAAAAGAGAGCTGAAGAGGACACTGAGTTCCCAGATCTGGCCGCTGGGTGTCAGTCTCTGTTGCTTTTTTCTGTCTTTAATATTGTCCCTTTCCCTTAGAGGGGCAGCCCCTTTCTGCGGCTCTCTGCTCCGTCCCCTACTCTTCCCACCCCCAGCACCTTGCACTTAATCATTCCGTCCGCTTTCCTGATGCGCAGCCTGGCTTCTTACTCCGGCACACTCCACAGAGCCCGGTTTTTGTTGCCAGGTCACACAATGACTGTTCTAGAGTTGCCTGTGACCCTGAGAAGTTTAATAACTGGCGCAAAACCATCCTCTTTGTGGCAGGGCTTTAACTCCTGTCCTCCTTGGTCAGTATGTAGCTGTTCTCGTACTAAAGAATTTTGTTTTAAAAAGGCCAACGTCTCCCACTGCATCCAGAGCCATCTCCAGACATTCTGCGCTATCTGGCCACTGAACCCAGATGACTGGAAGGGAAAGTGAGGCAGGTGACCTTGCCCAGCCCTTCCTCACTTAAATTCAATTCACTTGAACACCAGCCCTGAAGTCAGGAGGACCTGAGTTCAAATCCGACCTCAGACACTTAACACTTCCTCGCTGTGTGACCCTGGGCAAGTCACTTAACCCCAATTGCTTCAGCAAAAACAAACAAACAAATAAATTCAATTCACTTGCATGCTGTGACATCATGGTTCTCTTTGAGAACAAAGGACAAAAAAATAGCTTTCATCACTCTGCTACTATAGATTTACAAAATGTTTTCCTTACAATAGTTCAATTTGTAGAGTGGGAACCAGAGTTAAGGATCCTATTCTACAGAGATGGAGCAAAATGTAGTGGATAAGCATAGTTAGATTTGGGCTCAGAAGACCTGAATTCAAATCCTGCCTTCAACATTTACCAGCAAATCGCTTAACCTCCCTGAATTTCAGTTTCCTCAGCTGTAAATTAGGACAATTATTCTTCACTTCACCTGGTTATTGTGAGCTCAAATGAAAATATATGTAATTGAAAGTTATATTACAGATGAGAAAACGGATTCAGAGGTTCTTTAAATGGGAGGTTCTGAGTGAGGAGACTACTTGGAGCTGCTGGCTCAGGGAGTTGATATGTCTCTGAATGCATGATACCTCTTATATTTCTTGTTGATTCTTTTTTTTTTTAAGCAATTGGTATTTACTGACTTGCTCAGGGTCCCACAGGTAGTAAGTGTTAAATATCTGAGGCTGGATTTGAACTCGGGTTCTCCTGACTCTATACACTGTGCCAAGTAACTGCTCCTCTTATGCTTATTCTTTTTTGATCTAGGGTGAATATATTCTTGAGATGAGAGTGCCAATGTCAGGGATCAAAGGAGACCCCAAAATATTGGGGTTCCAGACAGTTTCACAAGATGTCGCAAAAGAATTTGCAGGCCAATTATAGCAGGCTAAGTTCCAAAAGAATTTAGCAAAGAACCAGGAGCAAGAAGATACATTTATAGAAAAAAAATAGTGAGACCAAGTGCTTCATGTTATTTATATACTCATTTTATGATTTACAGGTGGATTTGAGGAGTGTCTGGTATGTGCCTCATTATTGCCTCAGAAACTTTGTTATCACTGACTGACAGATGGTTATCTGACAGCCAGCAATGTTTATAGAACTACAGCACT
Source organism: Antechinus flavipes (assembly GCF_016432865.1). Taxonomy (NCBI): domain Eukaryota; kingdom Metazoa; phylum Chordata; class Mammalia; order Dasyuromorphia; family Dasyuridae; genus Antechinus; species Antechinus flavipes. The sequence continues at coordinate 674,147,934 of NC_067398.1, forward strand.
CCCAAGGCCAAAGGACCTTAGAGTTATTAACCAACAGATTGTTATCTGACAGCCAGCAATAAAACTATAGCACTCCCAAGGCCAGGAGACTTTAGGGTTATTGCTACAACTCCTGTCGAATCTGCACTCCATCATCCAGGCAACTTTGGAAGATCCTTAGATCCTATCAGAGGCAACTAGAGTTATAGCAAAGTCCACTGGACTCTGTTCAGGTGGGCTGGGTCAAGCAGGTCACTTCAGCTACCACCTTTTGGTCTCTTCAGAGCTTGTAGAGCCCCCAAGATCACATGCCTGGGAACATCCTTGTTTATCTCCAGGTTTGCTGATCTTGGAGGTGGATCACTCCAAACCCTTTGTGAGTTTTAGAGTGTCCTGGGTACTGAGAAGTCAGGGAAGCAGACTTTACAGAGACAGTACAGGGGATAGAAATAGCCCCATGAGGCTGGAAGAGGCCATGGTATCAGGCCCTCAGTCTGACATGGTTAGAAAGGGAGTTTCTGAAGTTCTGCTTGTTGGATTGGAACCAGACAACTGATGGCTGGGTATAAACCACTAGAAAAGCTGGTATTTATACTTTTAGGAAGTTCTTTCCTATGGGATATATGGGATATTCTGTAGGAGGCAAGATTGATTTTGTAGGGAGGGGCTCTGGTTTCTCTGTCTCTCTGTCTCTGTCTCTGTCTCTGTCTCTTTCACACACACACACACACACACACACACACACACACACACACACACACATTTGCATACAGTCCAGCCCCACCCCACTTGATTTCCCCAAAGTTCTCTTGTCCTGAGGACTTGAACTAGATGCTTAACCTGATGGGTTCATGACACAACTTCAGACCTCCACCATCAGCACCTAGATTGGAGGATGGGATTATCCATCTGCTTTTGCCTTTCTTTGAATTCCCAGAACTCAGCACAATGCCTGCACATACTAGGTGCTTAAGAAATGCTTGTTGATTTGTCTACTCTTTTTTTGACATTATCATTCACATTCTATTCCTTGCCTGGTTGTCCCCCAAGAGTCTGCCTTGGGTCCCCTCTGATTCCCCCTTTATGTTCTCTCGAAGTAATTTCAACAGCTCCCATGGTTTCAATGTCGCTATGCAGAAAAGTCTCAGATCTTTATATCTAGCCAGTCTCTTTCTTGAGCTGTAGCCATGCATTTCCAGCAGCTAATTGACCATCTCTAAGGGGATATATTTTAGTCATCTTAAATTCAACATTTTATTCTAAATCTAGTTATCTCCTAAACTTCCATATTTCTGTCAAGGACATTACTATTCTTCCAAACTTCATCTCAGTTCATAACCCTAGTGTCACTCTGGATAACTTCCTCCTCACTCACCACCTCCAATCAGCTGCTCACAGTCCTGTAATGTTTATTTCTAGAGCATCTCTCAATTTTGTCCCTTTCTCTTAACTCACATGACTATCACTCTGGTCTGGACCTTCATCACATCTCAACTGGACTCAGTTGACTTCTAGTCTCTCTTCTCTCCAAACCATTCTTCACAAAGTTTAGATTGTATTGTGAGTCAACAGCTTTTATCCTTGATCATCATCCTCACCTTCTCACTGGAATCCTGAACTCTGCTTGGAACCATCCTGGGTTCTGAGAGATGAGTTTTTGTTTTTATTTCCCAAAATCAGATCTCTGTGTTTCTTTCTTTCTTTTTTGCTGAGACAATTGGGGTTAAGTGACTTGCCCAGGGTCACACAGCTAGGAAGTGTTAAATGTCTGAGGATAGATTTGAACTCAGTCCTCCTGACTTCAGGGCTGGTGCTCTAGCCACTGTACCACCTCAATGTCCCTTTATGTTTCTTTCCAGCCCTCTTCCTACCATATGGCCCCTACTCCAATCATCTTTCTTTTCTTTTTCCCATGGAAACACTGCCTCCTCAGTTTTCCAACTCCCCTATGAGTACTCTTTTCCCCCACTCAATTGTAAGCTCTCTGAGAGTAGGGACTTTGTTTGTATTTGCATTCCCAGCATTTAGCACAGTTTTTGTTACATAGTAAGTACTTTTTTTCTAAATAAAAACTTTACCTAATAGTATGCTATAGCAGTTGGTAAATCAAATGCAATCTTAGGCTGCTTTCAGAAAGACAGAGTGTTGAGAATAGGGAAAAGATAATTCCTCTACCCTATGTTTTGGTCACATCAGATCTGGAATATTGAGTTCAGTTCTGAGTACTGCATTGAGGAAGGATGTTGATAAAGTGAAGAATGTTCAAAGAAGAGTGATTAGGATGATGAAGGACCTCAAGCTCTTGATGTATCATGATCATGATCATGATATCTGGTATTTATATGGAGCTTAAGTTTTATAAAATGCCTTACAAATGTTATTTCCATCTTATTCTTTTTTTTTTTTTTGGTGAGGCAATGGGGTTTAAGGGACTTGCCCAGGGTTGCACAATTAGTAAGTATTAAATGTCTGAGATAAGATTTGAACTCAGGGCCACCTAACTTCAAGGCCAGTGCTCTACCCATTGTGCTAGCTAGCTGTCCCTATCTCATTTTATTTTTACAACTACTTGGGGAGGGGGTAAATGAGGAAAAAGTGAAAGAGGTTAAGTACATCATGTCAATGTCAGTCAATCCCTACTATGTACCAGATACTATACTAAGTATTGGTGATAGAAAAAGAAACAAAAGATAGTATATGTACTGCTAGGATGGTAGCTATGGAAAAGCTTCTTCCCTGTTCATCCCCTCTTCCCCATTTCTGAGTTCAGACCCTCTTCTCTGCTCACCTGGACTATTGCAGTGACCTCCTAATTGGTCTCCCTGTGTCCAGTCACTCTCCTGTCAGTCCATCAGCTGTGGAATCGTGATTTCTAAATCTGATCCTGCTATTCTCCTCCACAAGAAATTCAAAACTTCCTATTGATGCTAAGATAAAATACAAACTCCTTTGCTTGGTGTTTCATGCTTTCCCAATTTGGCTCCAATAGATCTATTTAGACTTCTTTCATGCTTGTCTTCCTGCTCATACTCCTACTCCTTCTCATAAATTCTATTCCAGCAAAACTGACCTGCTTTATACTTCCTGCACTTGTCATTTCAACACCTCCACGGGTGCTTCTGTACAAGCTGCCTCACATCCTCCCAGGGAAAACTCTTCCTTTTCATTTCTGCCTCTCAGGAATCCTTTGTTCCCTTTTATGCCCAGTTCAGCTGCCATCTCCTGTTTGAAGCCTTTCCTGACCCCCATTCTCACAATGTCTCCAAATTCCTTTCTATTTACTTTATGTATATTTCACATTTGGTTATATGTAAACAAAACAAAACAAAACAAAACAAAAAGCTGTCCATTCAGGACAAAGAGAGATCATTTCTTTTTTGTCTTTGGATATACATGAATTAGCACAGCACCTAATAGGGACTTAATTGGATTGAATGGAGTGTGTAGCTTTTTTGACTGCTGTGACCTATCTTCTTGCTAGGACCTTCCTGTCGATCCTGACATCCCTTGCACTCCCTCCAAAGGCAGCCACCATGTCTTAGTCTTAAGGAGCCAGACATTCTCAGAGCCTAGAAAAGCAGCTCAGATACTAGTTTTTATGGTGATGGTGAGTCTCAATATCAAACTTGAACTTGAAATCCTCTTTCTGACTCCAGGGAAGAGGGATGGCCTTTGTGGAAGTACTTCCTCTCTTGAAAAGAAGGATGGAAATAGTAGGGGATCAGAGACAGATACATATACACACAGAGAAAGGCAGAGATGGAGTCAGAGATAGATGTGGGAAAGGGAAGAAAGAAAAGAAATAGGGGGCAGCAAGAGCAGAAGGAACAGAGAGAGGGAAAAGGAAATAGAAAATGTCCTGTGTTCTCTTACCGAATCTCAACTTAAATTTCCTCATTTGTGAGAAGTGAAGGTTAGACTAGATTTCTGAGGCTTCTTCCAAGTCTCAATTAAGATAAAGAGGACAGGAGCAGGATCCTTACAAAAGGAATAAAGAAATCTAACTGCTGGCTATGGTGCTGAATATGCCTGGGGCACAATGGGTTAGCGTTCCCTGGGCATGTTGGAAGAACAGGAAGATGGGGCTATGAGTTGGAAGCTGCTTCAAATGGTGTAGAATAGAGAAGAAGTTTGAAGAACCTCTGACCATGGTGCTGAACAGGGGGATGGCACTAAATGGTGGTCAAAGACCACAGCCCCAAATAAGATAATGAACTATATAGTAGGGACCTTCTAGCCATGGTGCTGATCAGGTGGGAAAAGGACTGAGGTCCATGGCAATGAAGAGTTGGAGTGAAATATGTATGGATACTGGCTATGCTTCTGTGTATAAAGAATTACAGATTCTAGTTTGCTGGACATGCTGCTAGGCAGGACTAGGCAGCTACGTAAGGAGCACCTGAATTTTAATCCTGCCTCAGACATTAATTTCTGAGTTTCAGTTTCCTGATCTGTAAAATGGGGGTAATAACTTCATCTTTCTGTTCATAGGATAGTTATAAGTACAAGATGTTCAGAGAGGACATAGAACCACTGATGTAAAGATTGCTGTTCATCCACCCTTGGTGTCCAACTTCACCCAACCATCACCAACTGCAGCTCTAAGAAGCTGCAGTGGTACAGTGGTCACTAAAACCCTCATGGAAGAGGTAAACCTGGTTGAGGATAACTAACTGACAGCCCCAGGCACCAGTGAGTTTGGGGTGGGGTGTCTGCCTCAAACATATGAAGGTTTTCTCTGGTGTAATAGCCAGATGAGAACAATTTGTTCCAAAGGCCAAAAGCTGTTGAGGCAGGTTCTGAGGAATCCTTAGATTTTGGTCAAATATCAAATATAGCAAGGTCATCCACTGCATTTTGGGCTATTACAGTTATCCTGACTTCCAGACTTCCAGACTCTGATGACTCTGGTAGAGAGAGTGAAGCTGATGACTTTATGTGACTCACTGAAATACAATTAGTTCAGAAGTTAAAACATCACCCTATATGAAGAAAGAACTACAAACCACACTTTTGTGACACTAAGAAATCCATTCCTCTCTATTTCCCTATTTGTAATAGGGAAGTAACAGTCTTCATGTTTCCAGTGTTTTAGAGTTGGTGTGATGGTCAATAAGATAACTTATTAAAATGATAGAGACATGAGTTACTAATCAATCAGTCTGTAAATTTTTATTAAGTACATTTTTATTAAACAGCTAAATGCCAAACTCATATTTATTTCTCAGTTCAAATCTGCCAAATACCAACTAACTGTGTGACCCTGGGCAAGTCACTTAACCCTGTTTGCCTCAGCTTCCTCACCTAAAAAATGAGCTGGATAAAAAAAAAATGGTAAATTAACTCAGTATTTTTGCCAAGAAAAACACAAATGGAGTCACAAGAATTAGACATAACTGAAAAATAACTCAACAATAACAAAAATAACAGGTACTAATCTAGGTACTAGAGATACAAATACAAAGTAGAAATATTGCTCAAAGAGCTTACATTCTATTTACAACCAGGTTCCCATTCATATGGAATGGAGGAGGGGAGGTCTGGTGCTGTATATAGAGTGATTAGATTCTTGATCACTAGAGAGGATGCTGAACTCTACTTTGTACCCGCATAAGGAATTTAATGAACTGACTTTAGAGTATCTTGGGGAAAATATATGTGGACAGAGGATGTTCCAGGGAAGAAAGAAAATGATTTTAATATAATAGACATGTATAGGAAACCAGTTCCCTCATGTATCAAGAATTACTTGAAATTCTAGAGATACTATAATGAACATCTTTTAGGTGAGAACGTTCCTTCTCTTTTCTGATCTGAGCTGAGATCTCTTTTCACTTCCAGCTAAAGAGCTCATTTCCATATGTGTATTTTTTTTAGTATAATCTAATCTGTATAACTTGTCCAATTTATGTTTGCTTGGATAAATGGATTTCTTCATTATTCACTATTTGTGATTTTTTTTTTAATGTAATCAGTATCTGGTGGAAAGGAATTAAATTGATAAAAGTAAACTAAGGGCTACATTCCCTGTTGTGTGACTAGGAATAGTGCATCTTTTGTCACTCATACCTATAGACTAATGAAATACTGGGTGTGTAGATAGTCACAAAAAATAATAGTTAATGCACATATATAATTGTATATATATATTATGTTTTATATATAAAAATCATATCTGATCTTCATGGAGGCTCTGCATTGGAGGCAGAATGGGAACTTGTCTCCTTTTTTGACAGATGAGAAAACTGAGGACCAGAAAAAGGAAATAACTTGTCCAAGTTTTCACAGGCAGTCAATATAAGAGCCAATAGTAGAACCTCAGTCTTCCATGGTTTTTTCTTCCCTCCAGGCTGATCCTGATAGCTCTGGGAAGTCAGACTAGGAATGAGTTGATGGGAAGGGTGATCTCTCCAATAACCTGACAAGGGGAAAGATTTCCCAGAAGCTGAATGTTTCCAAAGGCACCTAAGGAAGGAGGGAGAAGATTCCAGGGAAGTGGAGGCATCGAAAATGCACATATTTTCTTTGTGTAACAGCCCCAAAGCCAGGATGGTGAAGGTGTGGAGAGCCAGGAAAGACTGAAGGAAGACTGAGCTGGGAATGAACCTCCCTGGAGACTGGTAGGCAGTGGTGAATTTTTTTTTCTTTAAATAACTTTTTATTGACAGAATCCATGCCAGGGTAATTTTTTACAGCATTATCCCTTGCACTCACTTCTGTTCCGATTTTTCCCCTCCCTCCTTCCACCCCCTCCCCCAGATGGCAAGCAGTCCTTTACATGTTGAATAGGTTACACTATATCCTAGATACGATATATGTGTGCAGAACCGAACAGTTCTCTTGTTGCACAGGGAGAATTGGATTCAGAAGGTAAAAATAACCCGGGAAGAAAAACAAAAATGCAAGCAGTTTATATTCATTTCCCAGTGTTCTTTCTTTGGGTATAGCTGCTTCTGTCCATTCTTGATCTATTGAAACGGAATTAGCTCTCTTTATCGAAGAGATCCACTTCCATCAGAATACATCCTCAAACAGTATCATTGTTGAGGTATATAATGATCTCCTGGCTCATTTCACTTAACATCAGTTTATGTAAGTCTAGGCAGTCCTCTCTGTATTCATCCCACTGGTATTCCTTACAGAACAATAATATTCCATAATGTTCATATACCATAATTTACTCACCATTGATGGGTATCCATTCATTTTCCAGCTTCTAGCCACTACAAACAGGGCTGCCACAAACATTTTGGTACATACAGGTCCCTTTCCCTTCTTTAGTATCTTTTTGGGGTATAAGCCCAGTAGAAACACTGCTGGATCAAAGGGTATGCACAGTTTTTGAGCATAGTTCCAAATTGCTCTCCAGAATGGCTGGATGTGTTCACAATTCCACCAACAATGTATCAGTGTCCCTGTTTTCCCACATCCCCTCCAACATTCCACATTATCTTTCCCTGTCATTCTAGCCAATCTGACAGGTGTGTAGTGGTATCTCAGAGTTGTCTTAATTTGCATTTCTCTGATTAATAATGATTTGGAGCATATTTCCATATGTCTATAAATAGTTTCAATTTCTTCATCTGAGAATTGTCTGTTCATATCCTTTGACCATTTATCGATTGGAGAATGGTTTGATTTCTTATAACTTAGAGTCAATTCTCTATATATTTTGGAAATGAGGCCTTTATCAGAACCTTTGATTGTAAAAATGTTTTCCCAGTTTATTGTTTCCCTTCTAATCTTGTCTGCATTTGTTTTGTTTGTACAAAAACTTTTCAATTTGATATAATCAAAATTTTCTATTTTGTGGTCAATAGTGATCTCTAGTTCTTCTTTGGTCATAAATTCCTTCCTCTTCCACAGGTCTGCGAGGTAAACTATCCTATGCTCTTCCATTTTATTTATAATCTCATTCTTTATGCCTATGTCATGAACCCATTTTGACCTTATCTTGGTGAACAGTGTTAAGTGTGGGTCAATGCCTAGTTTGGCAGTGGTGAATTTGGATATTTTCAGAGACTCACATATATTCTCTGTGTGAAGCTGAGGATCCCTGAGAGTATTCCTAGTGGGAAAAGCTCTAGCCCTGGACCATAAAGGGCTTCCTGAGCAAGGAAGCGCCATGGTCAAGAATGGTGCTATAGGAATGGGACTGAGCACCTCAATGGAGGTTGTCTTGGAGAGGAGAGAGGTTGGAGAGAAGTTGAGCAAGTTGTAAGGAAAGAAAATTCCTCGGACCCAGGAAAGAACCGCTAGCATCGTCCCCCACCCAAGGTCTTCACTTCCGGCTCTCAGTGTGTGTGCCCATTTAGCTACCCCCATACATTTGTGCATCCCTGTGTGTGCGCGTCTACATTTGTGCATCTGTCTGCGTGTGCGCAAGGAGCCAGTGCGCAGAAACGGGGAGGGAGGGGGGAGCTCAAGAGTCAGGGACAAGAGCACACAGAGACAGGGGCAGCGTCTGTGTGTGGCCCGGTGCAAAGGGGCTGTCCGGCGCGGGTGGGGGTGGGGAGAATACGAGAGAAATCGTGCGTCTCTCCCGGGCAGCCCCGGGCAGGGAGCCCGATGGGGCCGGGAGCAGCACCGCGCCGCGGGACAGAGGAGATGGTTTTGGGTGTGCACACGCGTGTATGCGAGGTCCACACCACGGTACGTGCATCTGTGGGTCGATGGGGCTGGTGCCCTTTACAAATGTATGTATGGAGGCATTGCTTGAGTCTCGTGAAAGTGCTTCATAGAGAAGGCTTCCCCGAAGTGGGAGCCAGCTACTGCACTAGCATCGGGGTCGCTGCATCCCAGCGCTGTGAGCGAGGGGTTCTCTCACGGACAGGGACAGGGGGTAGCGGAGTGGGAGGAGGTGGGTGCCTGTGTGCTCTGGAACTTTGCCCGGCCTTCCTTAACCCCCTCCCCGCCCCAGCCCATCCTCTTTTCCCAGGCAGCGGGAGAAATCTTCGCGCCCTCTGAGCCCGCTTCCAGACCTCCCTGAGAAACCTGTAGAAGCTCCTAGGAACTGTCCAAGTTCAAGTTCATCCCCAAGCTCAGTTGTCTTGGACAGTGGCGCTGGAAAGAAGGAAATTATTCGGATATTTCTAATAAGTCGCAACTTAGGAGGAATACATGATAGGGGTTTTTTGTTTGTTTGGTTGGTTAGTTTTGTTTGGTTATTGCGTGGAAGTGGATCCTTGGAGCCAGTGATGCCGAGGTACTTCAACTTGGGTGTAACATATCGGGTATTTGCTCACCTCCTCTGTATCTGTGTAGACACTAAACAAGGTTCGGAGGCCTTGGAGACAAGGACTATGGAGGAGGGAACAAGGAGAGACTTGGTTCAAGGGATGTGTGGGGAAGCACAGGGAGCCAGGGACCCATTGGGCTCAGTCCACACAGACAGGAGCAGAGCGAGGTAGCTCCAGTTTTGCCAGTCTATTTCTCGTATTTCTCGCAGGCCCTTTCTCCTTCTTTCCCTCCCTCCCTTCCTCCCTCATTTCTGTCTCTGTCTCTCTTTCCATTGCTTTCTGTCTGTCTCTGTCTTTCTCAGTTGGTATGTCTCTGTCTGTCTTTCTCTGTCATTCTGTCTCTCTGTCTTTCTTAGTCTCTCTACCTCTCTGCCTCTGTCTATGTCTATCTGCATCTGTTTCTCTTTCTGTCTCTCAGTCTCTCTGCCTCTGTGTCTCTTTAGCTGTCTCTCTGTCTGTCTCTCTCTCTCTTTCTCTTTCTTCCTCCCTCCATATCTCCATTTCTGCATCTCTGCCTCTGTCCTAGTCATTGTCTAACTCTGGTGTATTGCAGCCTGTATTTGAGATTAGTGAGAGATCACAGATCACATTCCCACCTCTCCTTCCTGGACACACACAAGGCAGACAGTGATGGGATGTGAGAGATACTGAGGAGGCTGGTGCTGAATGGGTTTCTGCGGGATTCTTTACTTTCTGCTCTTTCTACAAGTATAGGGTGTCCACAGATTTGGGAATGTGAGAAAGAAGGGCAGAATTGTGGGTCTCTAAGTTGAAAAGCTCCAAAGTGGTGAGGAATCCTACAGACATCCAGCCTAACCTCCTTGTTCACAAAACAGGTGAGGAAACAAGCCCAGAGAGGGTTATGATATATACATACCTAACATCACAGGGTGAGTTATGGCAGAATATGGACTAGAACTCCAGATTTCCTGACTCCAGCACCAGGGAGCTGGGTTCTAGAACCCTGTGAAAGATCTGGGTACTAGAGTCATGGGCTAGAATCTGGTGAATACCTTCTTTAAGGAAAGTTACAGAAACCTCTCACTGGGGAGTTTCAAGTTCACAATGGATTCCTATCTTCACCGCCATCCCCAGGAAAGGTAGAGGGTTCCAATCACATTTTGGGCTATAGAGGATTCGGTGTTGAAATCTCTGTGCCACAATTTGTGTGTAAGACTGTCTCTTGAGTGTGTGATCACTTGACAGTGTATAAACTACTGCCTAGGTCATAGCTGTGTTGATCCTTCAGTCTGACCGCTAGTTTTATGTATAGGACTATAACTAAGTGAATTGATAATGATGTGTGCTTTTGTGAGAGTTGTGTGTCACATAACTGTAACTGTGTGAGTCCAATGAGTGTGTGGGTGGGAATTGTGTCTAATGTGATTGTGCCTGAGGATGTTGTGTCTGGCCTTGGAATTTATGTAGGTGGTAGTGTGGATATGTGTTAATAATGGTATGAGTCATGTGTACATATAACTGTTCAATCTGGTGATGGTTATGGGTTGTGTGATGGTGACTGTGAATTGTGGACACATGGGATTTTGTGGTTTTCCATGTACAGTGGTGATAACTGCATGTAACTTGTATTTGACTGTGACTCTGACTGTGCAGGGTTATATGTCTAAGCAGAGGGCCTAAACCTTCATGTACGTATTCTCACAGGTCCCCAACTGCATTCCCTTGCCCCTGCATGGGCAATAGCTGAAACCAGGCCCCCAGATCTGTCCCACTACACCCATCCCTCAGCCACCCTTTCCTCATCCTTTCCTCATCTATTCCCACTGTTGGCTAAGCCAGTCCTGGGAGAGAAGCAACCAATGAAGAATCTTGTTTGCCTATTCTTTCCATATGGGGAACCAAGCAGGGAATGTTGGATTGGGAGAACCTGGGAAGGGGTTGGAGAGGAACTGGCAGGCTCTCTCCCACCCAATCCTTGGAACTGACCCCTCTTCACCCCACCCCCTACACAGCAGTCAATCTGAAGAAAGTGAGAAAAAGCAAGACAGGGCTATGAGTAGTATGGGGAGTGAGGAGGCAGGAAGATGTGTCAGGGTCATGAAGGGAGCCGGCTGCCGTGAGCTGGTTTTGATCTTTGGTTTCCTAGCTGTGTGAGTGTCTCTGAATCATAAAGCTGGAGAACCGAATGTGGAAACCAGCTGCTCCTGCACAGCCCGGCCAGCTCTGAGCATCAAACTCTGTGAGTCCTGCTCTTGCATGTCTTTATATCTGTGTGTGTTTCTTCATGTATAGTTAGGTACTGGGGAATGTTGACTCTAAGTGTACTCTACTCTGTATGTGTTCAGGGTTGTGCCTCAGCCTAGATCTCTCTCTCTGTGTTTCTCTCTGTGTCTCTATGTCTCTCTCTGTGTCTTTGTCTCTCTTTCTCTCTCTCTCTTTCTCTCGCTCTCTCTCTCTCTCTCTCTCTCTCTGTGTGTGTGTGTGTGTGTGTGTGTCTACGTGGCTGGGCATTGGGAAGGGACATATTTAAGTGTGTTTGTTTTTTTTTTTTGGGGGGGGTAACCCAAAGTCTTAGTGTATGTATATTTGGAAGGTGAGAAGGGTGCTTTTCTGTGTGATGGTGTCGCTGGGAATATGTCTGTTCGTCTATGTAAAGGATTAAGAAGCTTGAAGTTCTATCTCTCTCCAGAAATGATGAAGATAAAGAGAGGCTGCTTATGGCACTAACACAGGGTATCTTTGGAAATGCATATATATATACTCACACACATATATATGTTAATAGCTTGCCTTTCTATGTAGCTCTTAGTTATTGTCATTTTTCAGTTGTCTCTGACTCTGTGAGACCCCATTTGAAGTTTTCTTGGCAAAGGTATGAGAGCGGTTTGTTATTTTCTTCTCCAGATATTTTACAGATGAGGAAATTGAGGCAAATAGGGTTAAGTGATTCATATAACTTGTAAGTTTCTGACAATGGATTTGTACTCCTCTCCTGAATCCAGGTCCAGTGCTTTATCTACTGAACCATTCAACTGCCCTATTGTACCTAACATTTAGGGTTTGCTAATAATCTCGATCTATATCTGGCTACTGGACCCAGATGGCTCTGGAGGGTAAAGTGAGGCAGGTGGCCTTCACATCCCCTCCCTCACTTCAACCCAATTCACTTGCAAGTCATGGTGTCACCTCACTGATGTCATTGTCCTCTTCAGGAACAAAGGACAAACAACAACTTCTGGTTGATATTGTAAACATTTTACAAAGCCTCCTTCCATAGAGGGAGAAACAGAGGTTCTGAGAGTTTACATGATCAGGTGGCTAATAAGTTCTGAGCTAGATCTAATCCCAGATTTCCTGATTATAAATCAAACCTGAGAATTAGGAAACCCAGGTTTGAATCTTGGTTCTGACACTAGCTTGCTATCCTTTTCCCAATTCAGGCTTCAACTTCTGCCAAACAGCTGACATCTACTGTTCCTATTTTGATAGTGTTGAGAGCATGTCTCTTTATCCCCATTTTATAAATGTGGAAAATAAGACACGAAGAAGTGACTTGTTCAAAAGGTCTCATGGCTTTGGAAGTGACAGGGCCAAAATGAACACATTTTTTCTCTCAATTAAGGTTTCTTTTCTACCCATTTTGACCGAATGAGTTCTTGGGGCCCTCCCAGCTCTGACATCCTGGGTTCTAAGGCCCCTTCAGCTAAAACATCCTGTGTTCTAAGGGCCCTCCCATCTCTGTCATTCTGTATTCTAAGGATCCTTCCAACTCTGACATTGTGATCTCTAAGAGTCCTCCCAGCTCATATTCTGGGTCCTAAGATTCCTTCCCGTTCTGTGATCCTGTGTTCTAAGAATTCTTCCAGATAACAGTTTTCACTCTTTGTTCCAGGTACCCTTTCCAACATGACAATGAGAACATCTTCAAGTCTCTGTAGAGGTCTTTCTGAGAATCCTGGGCAAGGAGTTTGAGGTGGGGGGATGATTAGATAGTTGAGAGTTACTGTGGCTTCAGAGAAATGTCCGTAAGAATGGGGAGGGGGAAGGAGGAGATAGAACATTACTGTAAGCTTTCATCTGACCTCCCCCTTCTGTTTCTTTCCACAGCAGGTGATTCCCTCAATGAACATCCCCTTTTCTCCTCATAGTGAGGGCTCAGAGAGCAGAAATGGGGCTTGGGAACTGAGAGCAATGGCCCCATGGGCAAGGCATCCACTTGAACTTTTGCCCTAACGGTCCCTTTCCCTACACCAGATAGGAGCTGAGTCCCCACCCTAGAATCAGTTTAGACATGAACCCACATGCACACAACATACTCCCAGAGACACTAACACACAGAGAGAAACACCCTTTCCCACTGTCCAATTCTGAGCTGCAGAGACTGGTTTAGACTCTATGTGAAGAGCAGCTTTCTACCAAGCAGAACTGTCCCAAAGAAATATGGGCTGCCTCCCAGGAATGTGAACCTTCTCGGAGCTCTTCATACAATGATAGGATGATGACCTGTATAAGTTATAAGAAGGAATCCTTTCTGCAAGGCAATGTAATATAGCAGCAAGGACACTGACTTTGGAGTGTAGAGGACCGGGTTCAAATCTTCTCTCAGACATTTACTGAGTGACTCTGAGCAAGCCATTTATTTAATCTTTGAAGACTTCCGTTTCCTCATCTATAAAAGGAAAATAATCATAGCAAGAAAAAATCTTTTGCATAGCTAACTGGCTCAGCAGGGACTTGGAGTCAGAAAGGTCTATTTAGAGTCTTCCTTAGCAATTTTTGCTAATTATGTGATCCTGGACTAGCCATTTTACTTCTGATAGGCAGTTTGTTCATCTGCAGAATGTCTACTTCAGAGAGTCGTTGTGAGGATTAACATAAAGTCAATTGCAACTTTAAAAAATTATACAAATTCAAACCAATACTGCTATTATTATATGAGATGATGAAATTAAATGCATTACAAATTCTAAGGCACTAGATAAATATTAGCACTAGATGTTCACTAGGGTCACTTTCAGGTTCAGAATTTTGTGGCTCCAGGAAGGGCCTACTATGTGCCAGCCAGAAGTCTGTTTCCCTAGCACTTAGCACAAACTCCTAGCACATAGTAAGCTCTTTACAGAAACCCAGAATTTCAGAGTTGGAAAAAAGCTCTATGGTGATCTAGTTCAACCCATGCTCCCAAGGGAAGTTCAACTGTACTATATCTAATAAGATCTTGGTACTCAACATTGGATGTTAGGAACAAAAGGGACTTGAGGATGCAAAACCCAGGATGGAAAGAACCTCAGAATATGGAATCTCAGAAGTGTAAGGGACTTTAGAGCACAGAACACTTAGTGCAGAATATAGAATATTAGGACTGGAAAGGACTTTAGGTTTAGGGGACCTACCCTCTCCTTTGTTTTTCAGGTGGCCTAGGAAAAGGACATGCTAATAGACTTCTACTCATTCTCTCTTTCCCCTCCTTTCTCTTTGGGAGGGCACTGGGTGAGGTTGAGGGACAGAAGGACCTGAGCGCCCCTCAGCCTGGCCACTGGATCAAGTGGTAAGAGAGAGGTGTCCCCCAGTGAATCATTCTTAGGCTGGGCACTGTCCCCTATCTCCCTCCCCCAACAACATGTGCTGTGTCCTTCAGAATACTTGGCACATCTCTGGGAAGGGGGGGGGGGAGGGAATGGCCTACAGCCATGGAGCAGCTGGCTGCTTCCTCTTTATTTCACTCACTGAACCTCTTTTTCCCAGGGTCAGTGCCAGTTGTGTTTTGGGCATCCCATGAGGGTTCTCTGCGAATGTATTTGCCTGAGAGCCTTTGCCTAAGGAAGCACCCGAAGCCTTTCAAGACCATTAAAGGGAGGGAAGGCAAGGGTACCTCCCTATTAAATTCTCCCAGGGCCCCAGTTGGGGGATGTACCCTCAGCGTTTCCCAGGAGCCTGGCACAGGTGCCGAGATGGGAGAGCTTTGGGCAGGGCAGATGGCAAGTGGAGAGTCAGTGTGGCTTTCTCCAACCCACTCAGCCTGGCACACAGCAGGAGTGACCCACCTCCTCAGGGCCTTCCAGATGGCAGGGAGCCAGTGCCCCTGGCATAAGTCAGAGCTCTTCCCTAGCAGGCAGGAGACATATCCAGACCAGGGAAGGACAAAACAAATGTTTAGGTACAAATATTAAGACTGAGGCGGTTTAGGGGTAGGCAAACGATTGAGAAGCGTGATAAACACTCGGTGCTGGGCACTGTGTTAAGATCGGACGGCACCTGGGCTGGGCACTGAAGAGCAAGGCTCCGTTCCTGTCGTTTAATAGCTATATGTGACCTCGCGCAGCTTTATCCCTCTGAGGCCTCGGGCGTTGTGTCCTGGGACCTTCCTGTGGTACGCACGGAGTTGAGAGTAACAGCAGCCACCTTAGGAAGCAGCCTGCCCTCTGTCCTGGGTGCTGGAGGACAGGAGATGGGAACTGCAGAGGGAGAGCGCTGAAGGATGCCCCCGAGACCTCGGCTGCTCTGGGTCCGGCCGACTGGCGGACCGCCCCTCCTTCAAGCGCTCTGCGGAAAGTCGCGTGCGCTAGCCTACTGGGCGGGGGGCGGGGCGCAGAAATCCTTCCCTGCCCCCACTTCCTAAAGGATGAGAGAGCGAGCGGACTGGCTAGGAGGCCAGGAGGGAAGGGGCCCCTTTCTCCTCCCCCAGGACAGTCTGGGTCGGTACCCCTCCCTTCTCCCCTCTCCCCCCTCCCAGCAGCTGAGTCTCAGCCTCCTGCACAGGCTGCCCCAGACAGTCCCAGGGGGCTTGGCAGGGGAGCAGGCCACCCATATTTGCATAAGTCAAGCAGGTGGGGCTTCCATCACCCGACCCGTCGGGCGCGAGTCTGGCGGCATAATAAGGGGGGAGGGGCGGGGCGGGGCGGGGTGGAGCCTGGAAGAAGAGGAACTTCTGCGACACAGCGAGAAGGGGCCCGGGAGCCGAGGCAGCAGACCTTCGCCAACTTGGGTGGGTGGAGTGTGGAAAGACACTTGGACTGGGAGGCAGGACTCCTGACCTCTCGTTCTGCTTTTGCCATTGACTGTCTATGGGACCATGGGAACTCCCCTTACCTCGGAGCCTTACTTTCTCCATCTGTGAAAAAGTGGGGAGTGGGGTCGTAGCAGATGATCGCTAACGGAAGTTAATACCACGTTCTAGGGTCTCTCCCCTTCCGACCCTGATATTCTGTGTCAGGGTCCCTCCTCATCCTCCTCAGGATCCCTCATCAGAAGTCCCTTCCAACCTGATATTCCATATCAGAAAAGTGACTAGCCCAAGGTCAGCTCTGTAGTAATCAACAACTGGCATTTGACACAGGTCCCCTGATTCCAAATCCTGGGCTCCTTCCACTGCACCTCACAAATTAGGAGACGGGGATATCTGTCCTCGAATACAGGGAGAAATTGCTCTAATGATACAAAGTAACTTCAATGGGCTTGTTTTAAGTGTGGCTTCTGCATAACAAAGGATGTGTGACTGGCAGAAAGTTCTTCCTAAATGCTAAAATATTTTATAACTTCAGACACAAAGAATGAGCTGCAGTTCCCCCAGTGTCCTTAATGAGGCAAGTCTCGACCCCACCGTCCAGAGGCCCTCGTGACCAGTCATTGCTCAGCCCAAACTTTTTTTATATCCTCTTAGGCTTCTCTGTCCTAGATATCCCACCCTCACTTCCCAGCCATGACTGCCTCCCAAATCTTCCATTTCCTCTATTCATTGCCATTACCCTTCCCTAGACCCTCATTTTTTTAAATCACCCCCAAGCTGCTTCTCAAGTCTGAATCCTTCCATGTCCATGTTGGAAGAATTCCCTTCCTAGGTGAAAAAAGGGAGTGCTAATGACATAAAGTTTAAGGAACATTGAGAGGAGCCACTATTTTTATGTCATTCTGGTATTAAAAAAAAACAACCCACTGGTAAATAAAATACTTTATTTCTGGGAGGGAACACACATAGGAGTGATCAGACCTCAGATATCTCTCACCCACCCCCTACCCTTAATAAATGTACTCAAAGTCCTCAGAATAAATACCTGGATTCAACTCCCAATATGACAACTGTTCAAATATTGGGGGAAAGTCCTGATCTGGAAAAGGCTTTAGTTATATTTTGATAACCTGGGGAGAAGTGAGGAAGCTGCAAAGCTTGACCTGAGTTGAAACTTCCCAACACTGAGATCTGACCAAAAGTGGAATGAGAGGTCTCATAAGACCATGATCTACCTTACCTGGTGATCTAAAATGGAAGGCTGGAGGATCACTTATCAATGGTGTCTTGAAAGGAATTCTCAAACATGAGTCAGACTAGATGGCCTCTGAAGTCTCTTCCAGCTCTGGAACTATGGTACTATGTGATCTCTAAGGTTCCTTCCAGATTTCAGTCTTGAGAGGAAGAATCAGGTAGTAATTAAAAGTCTTGGATGTAGAACCAGGGACACATTAATTTTGTGACTATAGGCCTCCTTGAGCCTTAGTTTTCCCATCTGTAAAATGGAGATAGTCATTGTACTCAGTTTAAAGGATTGTTGAGAGAATCCATTGAGAAAATGAGATAAAAATGTTGCAAATCTTACAGCACTCTGTGAATGTGAGTGAACAGTACATTGCGGTGTGCAGAATGAAAGAAGACTTGAAGTCAGGGGTTGAAGTTCAAATCCTGACTGCCACTTACTAAACATATAACCTTGACAAATCATAGTCTCTCTGGGACTCAGCTTCTTCAACTGAAAAATGAGGGGGTTGGACTAGAAAGCCTCCAAGGGCCCTTCCAAAGATGACTATTAACTGCTGTGACACATACACACCATATATTGTGAGACCAGTCTCACATAAGGTTAGTCTCATACACAAAGTAGAGAACAAGGTGAATTAACATTTCTTTAGGATTTAATATGTCAGGCACTATGCTAAGCATATTGAAAATATCATCTCATTTGATCCTCTCCACAACCCTGGGATGTTGATACTGTTACTTTTACAAATTTTACAAATGAGGGAACTGAGGCAAACAGGGTAGCTTGCCTAGTGACATACAGCAGGTAAATGGCTGAGTCTAGGTTTGAACTCAGGTCTTCTTAACTCTAGTTTCAGTATTCTATCCCATTAGTTGTTCAGGCAAACAGATTATAGTCCAGAGCCTTGTAGAGTCACCCAGGGGTTTCTCCTTCACTATCATGTTCAGTTACAAACAAACAAAAGCAACCTCACAGCTAAGCATATCTACAGCTCCATGCTCATGCACATACCAAGTAACAGTCAGAATAACTTAATTTGAAACTTCCTTCAGATGTTTTCTCACTTAATCTCCCTTAGCCTCAGTTTCCTTATCTTTGATGGAAGTTCAGACTGGATGATTTCTGAGATCTCTTTCCATTTGATAACCATGTTCTATGATCCTGCCCTTGCCAGCATTCAGAATTAGTTGGTTACTACCCCCCACTCCTTGCAGTGGGAAGCCCAAACAGCTGTCAGTTACCCCATCCCCCAATGAAAAATGACCAAGCCAGATGGCCCTGAAGGGAGAGCCTGGACTGCCCAAACTGTGGAGGGGAGGGGAGAGCAGCTGCCTCCTTCTGGCAATGGTATGGGTTCCTCTCTGGGATTCAGGGACAGTCCCTGGGGCAAGTACCCAGCTGGAGTGAGGACAACACAAAGCATTTGGGATGCCCTGTCTGGCTCATGGGCCATTTACAGCCTGTCTTCCTCTCTCTTAGCTGAGGAATGATGGGAGAAACTGAAAAGGGATGGATGTTGGAGACAGGATTCCATTGATCTAAGAATAGCTGACCTGGGGAGGGCAAACTCAAGAGTGAACTGATACCCACCTATCACTCACAGAGAGAGCAGACTCCAAGACATATATGGTCATGCACTCACAGAGACACGCGGGCGCGCGCATACACACACACACTCACACACACAGAGATTAGCAATCACGTGAAGAAACCCATCGGGATGCAGAATTTCCTTGGCTACTCATCATATTTGCCACTTAAATAGTAATTAAAGTTTGCAAAGCTCTGTGGTAGTACAGCATTGTTTTACAGATAAGGAAACTGAGGTTTGAGAAGCCTTGCTCTAGGTCAAAGAACTTTGAAGTCAGGATTTGGAATCCAAGCCCCAGATCCATTCCCTACTGCCAGAAAGAACTGGACAAGTTAATTTTTTGTCCTCTCTATACCTCATTCCTTTCATCTATTAAATAGGTAAGTTTAAATAAATGAATTCCAAGATTTCTTCCAGCTCTAGAGTTATTGGTCTGTATCTCTTCCTGTCTCATCTGTAAAATTAAATGATTGGACATGTTGATCTCTAAAATCTCTTTGGATTATATCTTCTCAGATCTTTACCATCATACCACATTCCCTCCCTGCAGTAAATAGGGCTGGGCAGAAATCTTGAGAAGTTCTATATATAGTAACCCCAGCCCCCCTCATTTCATAGAGGAGTAAACTGAAGCCTGTGGAATGTTCCTGATTTATCCCAAATCACACAATCACACTTAGTGACAGAGCCTAGCCTCACACTCAGACCTGGGGGCAGAATTTTTTCTCTCTCTCTCAGTAGTATTTTATTTTCCCAACTACATGTAAAAATAGTTTTCAACATTCACTTTTTAAAATAAAAATAAAATTTGGGGGAGGGGCAGGGCAATTGGAGTGAAGTGACTTGCCCAAAGTCACACAACTAGTAAGTGTTAAATGTCTGAAGCCAAATTTGAACCCAAGTTCTGCTGACTCCAAGATGACGGTTCCATTTAGCTATCCTTCATCATTCATTTTTGTAAGTTTTTGAGTTCCAAATTTTTTTCTCTCTTCCTCTCTTACCTTCTTAAGACAGCAAGCAATCTTACAGAGGTTATGCATGTGCAATTACTTTAAATATATTTCTATATTAGTCATGTTGTAAAAGAAAATCAGAACAAAAGGGGAAAATCAAGAGAAAGAAAAAGTAAATAAAAAAGATGTCTGTGTGAAAATAATATGTTACAATCCACATTCAAGCTCCATAATTCTCTCTCTGGATGCGGATGGCATTTTTCATTGGAATTATTTTGGATCATCACACAATCTTGCTGTTACTGTATACAATGATCTCCTGGTTCTGCTCACTTCAATCAGCATCAGTTCATATAAATTTTTCCAGGCTTTTCTGAAATCTGCCTGCTCATCATTTCTCATAAAACAATAATATTCCATTACCTTCCTATACCATAATTTATTCAGCCATTCTCCAGATGATGGACATCCACTCAATTTCCAGTTCCTTGTACCACAAAACCAAGCATGATTTTTTTTCTCCAAATTTATTTTTCCTACCCCACTCAGCATAGTAAATGTTTGCTGGTTTTATTTATCAGGTTAATGGTTCCAGAGTTCCTAACTGAATTATGGGAAGCATCCTACTACCAGGCAGACACAGGGTGACTGTAAAAGGTTGCCAAAACTCAGAAGTGATGATGAGTTCTGGCCCACTGGAACCCTTTGTCAGCTTGCATAATGAAAAGACAGTTCCTCTCTGCAAGCCTCTCAAGGTGAGGGCAGAGTCTAGGATGTCTGAAATGTGTAGAAAAAGGAAAATGTGCTAGACAGAGTGGGTCAGTTACTTAGAAGACCTGATTTCAAACTTAAGCTTTATTATAAGACTAGTTTCATGATTTTATGGCCTTTTCTCAATTCTTTCATCCTTCTTGATTTCTTTGTAGCCTCCTACACCATTGGCCACCCTCTTCTGGACACTACTTTCCAGACTTCCATGATCCCCCCTTGCCTAGTTCTTCTTTAGTTCTTCTTCTTGCCTTGATTCTTGTCAGATTCTTGTCATATATTTAATCATCTTATATGAAAATTTATTTTTGAGAGGTAATGCTATTTTTGATATCCTAAGGGTATCCACAAGGGTATATCCTAAATGAAGTGAAATTTCAGCAAAAACTGAAAGTTTGCATACAATAAAAGCTTGAGCTCAACACCAGGTGCATGTAGCTTGCTGTTCCCAGGACTCATGGGACCCTGTCTAGAGGTGAAGGTAAAAATGGAAAGACTTTTTTCTATGAGAGACATTTGAGAAAAATTCCATTGCAGCTCATAAAAAGACTTGGACTAAGTGATATCTGTATCTGTATCTGAACTGAAGTAGAGTAAGCCTGAAGTTTACTAAGGAAGTTGTAGGTATTAAGCAGGAAGTGGACACGTTGGCATGTCCATACCCAGAGGTCATCTCTGTATCAACACTGATTAAGACCAGCTCCAGTTCACTCAAGATATTGGCAATATATTATAAACAGTCAAGTCCACAAGCATTTATTAAGCACCTACTATGTTCCAGACATTGTGTTAAGTCTGGGGATACCAAAAAAAAAAAAAAAAAAAAAAGGAGATGAGTCCCTGTTCTCAAGGAATTCACAGTTAAAAGGGAAGACTAGCAAGAATGGACTCAGTGTTTGAATATTTTGACCATTACACTTGTGCAAAATGTGTAAAGGAATATAGAAGCAGGTGGTGAGAGCAAATGGTCCCTGATTTCTCCAGTGCCAGAATAGAATCTTAGCAATTTCCACTGAGGACTAGCCAAGCCTAAAGAATGATATGAAGGAAGCAGCTGGGGGAAATGACCAAAGTATGTTCTCTACATAAGCTACCCAAGTGAGATTGTGGGAATGGACTAAGAAGCAATGCCTTAGAAGAATGAAAGAATCCACTTCGTGGCCTCCAGGCTTTTTCAAGAGAGGTCATACAAGCAATCAATAAACATGATTAAGTGCCTACTTACTAGGCACTGTGGTAAATCTGGGGATACAAAGAGGTAAAAGATAGCCTAGTCCTTAGAAGTTTATACACTAATGGAGGAAATAAGATGGCAACAAATATATACAAAGAAGCAGGATGGATAGGAAAGCCGTCCTTAGAAGTTTATACACTAATGGAGGAAATAAGATGGCAACAAATATATACAAAGAAGCAAGATGGATAAGGTCCTTAGAAGTTTATACACTAATGGAGGAAATAAGATGGCAACAAATATATACAAAGAAGCAGGATGGATAAGGTCCTTAGAAGTTTATACACTAATGGAGGAAATAAGATGGCAACAAATATATACAAAGAAGCAGGATGGATAGGAAAGCCCGGTCCTTAGAAGTTTATACACTAATGGAGGAAATAAGATAGCAACAAATATATATAAAGAAGCAGGATGGATAGGAAATATTTAACAGGGTCATTGAAGAATTCTCTAAGAGCTAGCTGACAACTACTCATCAATGGCTCATTTGCATCATCTAATTAAGTGACCCAAGATAAGATCCAGATATCTGCTGACCCCTTATAAATCCATCACTTCTCTTTCTGGAGGTGGGTAGCTTGTTTCATCAGGAATCCTCCAGTAAAGTGTAGTTGATTATTGTTTGGATCGGGATTCCTAAGCCATTCAAAGTTGATTATCTTTATAATAACATAATATAGCCAAAAGGTTTTATAAAAAGCTTTTATATTTGATATTTGATTGGTTGATTGATTGATTGATATTGTATTTGATAGTAAATCCATTTACTCTGTCTGTAATACTTTAGATAAGTCTTCTTTCTCTAGGCGTGCTCCAGCAGCTGCAAGGTAAACTGCTCACCCTCGTGTCCAGCCAGAGGCTCAACACTCGGAAAACTATAACTCCCGGCATGCCAAGGAATGCAGGTGTGGAGAACGATTTCACCCGCCTTCTCCCCGGGCCGCTTCCTCTTTGGGACCTTTTACACTCGATGATTGGTTCTAAGGACTGTCCGTCGGTGACGAAACTGGTCAGGATTGGCCCAGGAGTCCGGTCTATGGCGCGGAGACCTCGCTGGAGCCGGAGAGTCATTTAAAGGTCCCCGTGGGGTTCGGGGTCCGTCCTGTCCTAGGGTCCGGTCCGGCTTGTCGAGGGGCTGCTTTCGCCGCCAAGATGGTGAGGTTGGGGCTCGGGGGAGGGATAAAAGCGGGACACCCCTACTCCCGAAGGCGAGGAGGGGAGGAGGGAGACCTCCGGTTGATGATAATTATGATAATTAATATTAATAACCATCTGATAATCGCTGACATTTACATAACGCTTTAAACTGGCTGAGCGCTTCTCTCCACTAGCTCTCAACCACTCCATACGTAGGAGGGCGCTGTCGGGAGGAGGGTGATGATGATTAGTCCCATTTTACAGATGAGGAAACGCAAGTTCCGAGAGGTTAGAGGTATCTTCCTTGGGTCACACAGCAGCTGGCAAATCTCTGAACCCAAGTTTAGGAGAAGGGCTCCTCCGAGGCTCTCTGCACTAACCCCAAACTACCTCTCAGCTTCCCCCTTCCCCGCCTCCAGTTAGAGGGTCCCCACCAAGAGAGAGGCTGGACTTGGAGTCAGGAGGACTGGCTTCTAGCACGTAGGAGCTGAGTGACCCAAGAAAAGTAGTATCTCCCTGGAGTACCCACCTCAGGAGGTGGTTGTGAGGACCACGTGGGGTATTATTATTATTATTAATTTTGCCACCTAGGCCAGCGATTTTCAAACTCTGTTCTCAAGACTCTTTTTCACTCTTAAAAACTGAGGACCCCCCCAAGAGATTTTGTTTATGTATTTCATCTATTGATAATTACTTTATTAGGAGTTAAAACCACTTAATATTATAATGAAAAGTTTTTACCTTAGGGACCCTCTGAAAGGATTCTAGGTTAGAGACCAGGTGTCCCCCAGACCATAATCTAGGGAGCCAGCCTCAGAGTCCAGGAGAGCATTTTCAAGTTCTGCCTGGATGGTCTTGGTTGAGTGCTCCTGGAAAAGTCACCTAATCTCTCTTTATTCTTCGTGAATTCACAAATATCAATGACATTACAGATAAGGAAGGAAGAAAGGGAGGGAGGGAGGGAAGAAGGAAGGAAAGAAGGAATAGAAGGAGGAAGGAAGGAGGGATGGAAGAAGGAAGGAAGGAAAGAAGAAAGGAAGAAGAGAAAAGAGAGGGAGGAAGGAAAGAAGGAATAGAAGGAGGAAGGAAGGGAGGAAGGAAGGAAAGAAGAAGGAAGGGAGGAAGGAAGGAAAGAAGGAAGCAAGGAAGAAGAGAAAAGAGAGGGAGGAAGGAAAGAGAAAGGGAGGGAAGAAGGAAGGGAGGAAGGAAGGAAAGAAGAAGGAAGGGAGGGAGGAAGAGAAGGGAAAGAAGGAGGAAAGGAAGGGTTTTAGGCAAGAGGAAGGATTTATTAAAAATGAATAGAGGTTAGCTTTATAGAATGGAGAAAGGGTTTAGAGCAGATTTGGGGCCAGAAATTGAAGCAGTGTTCCTAGACCATGGTTGCCCAAAAGACCAGTACAAACTTCTTGTTTGTTAACTTTGGTTGAAAAAATATTATAAAATGGAATTGGAAACTCAATCACCCTGTTGCCTAGACTGAGCTGAACTTGGAGGTGAGAGGAAAGGAGTAAGGAGCCCTTTGACCAGGAGGCTGGAGATTCCTACGCCCCTTCCCGTGGCTTTTCCCAAAACTGGACTCCTGCTGGAGTCACAAGTCATCACACTCATATCTGTTGGGCTGCAGGTTTTCAAGACAAAAAGGCCAGGCCAGGAGGGAACAAGGTGGGATTCATCTGGCCCCCTGGCCCAGCTATACAGTCATCATGCCTCCTTTGTCTTCAGCTCATTGGGGTGCAATGGCTCAGGGTGGGGGTCTGGCCCTGTTCAAACATCTCACTTCTGGGGGTCCTGGCTCGTAGCCCAAAGGTAACTTCCTCCTCCTCCATCTTTTTACCATCGGGGGCCATCTCTAGCTCTGCTATGGCTGGGACTGTTTGTAGCTTGGGTTCTCTGAGGCCTTAATCTGGCCCAGGCTTCCCTAGGCCCAGAGCCTCTATTAATAGTCCACCCCAAGGCTCAAAGCAGGAGCAGCCAGGGCAGGTGGATCGGGTTTCTTGGGCGGTCAGTCCTGCAGCGTGGCTTTTGTTTCCCTACTAACATAGGGCTTCCCTCCCCAGGCGGTCATGGGCGTCCAGCTGGTTGTGAGTCTTCTCACAGCTAGCCTCATGCACAGAATGGCCCCGCATTTCTCCTTTGCCCGATGGCTGCTCTGCAATGGGAGGTGAGACCCCTGCTTCCTTTCCTCCTTCCTTCGCTTTCCCGAGGTCTCCCCCATATCTGACATTCCCTCCTGGCCGCTAAGGCTTCTGGACCCTGCCTCCCTCCCCGTTGGGTGCCCAGCCCTCCTGCTAGCCCTCCTTTGGGTTCTGAGCCTGTCTCTCCAAACCCTTCCGGATGTGGTGCCCGCTGCCCCATCCCAGTTCACTCCTCTCAGCGTCTCTCCATCCCCTGCCCATCTCTAGCCTGTTCCGCTACAAACACCCGACTGATGAGGAGCTTCGGGCTCTGGCGGGGAAACCGAAGCCAAAAAGCAAGAAGGAAAGGTGAGCGGCTTTTCTCTGCCACCCTGGCCCCAGTCAGCCTCCGGGTCAGCCGTCCAGGGGCCCCAGCCCCTCTCAGGGTTGTGGCCTGAGGAAGCAGCACACCTTGTGCTGGGAGGAGGGTCAGTAATCTGCGGGGGGCATCTGGGGGGCCTGACCCATCCTCCTCTCTGGCTCAGGAGGGCCAATGGCCTCAATGAGGAAAAGCCTCTGTCTGTGCCCCGAGACATCAACCTTCAGCTGGAGACGAGCCCCATCACAGCCATCGATGCACTTGGTACTCACAGCCTCACCTGCCCCCAACCCCTGAGTGTGGGAGGGGACTCCCCCTTTATGGATTCCCTTCTAACCTTTGAGGGAGGTGGACTCACTAAATGATGGGATGAATGCATGAGCATCTACTGAGTGCTCATTGTGTGCCCAAACTGCCGTGAGTGCTAGAGCTTATGTTCCAGATCTAAAGCAAGAAGGGGCCTCAGAGACCAAGGCCCAACCCCCTAATTTTTACAGTTGGTGAAATTGAGAGTCAGGGAGACCATTTAGTGCCTGATTGATAAGCAGGATTTGAACCCAGCTCCTGGGACTCTGGAGCCAGGGATCTCTGTATTGGACAGTGCTGCCCCCAGTGATCCCTCGAGTTTCTGCCAGCAACAGAGCCTGTTTTCCCCCCCTTCCTGTTCTTTCCACGGGGTTTGGGATGAATGGGAGGATGGGGAGCCTGGCTGGCCTGGACCCCTCGGCCAGCCATCAGACAGCCTCCCTCCTGACTCCTGCCCCAGTGCTGAGGTACTTTTCTGAGTATCAGTGGTTCGTGGACTTCGCGCTCTATGCCTGTGGCGTCTACCTCTTCACCGAGGCCTACTACTGCGTGGTGGACCCTGCCAAGGAGGCCAACATCGGGGTGCTCTGGTGTCTTCTCACTATCGTCTTCTCTGTGTATCCTACGGCCCGGGGAGGGGGCCTGTGTCCCCCGGCTTGGCCTGGGCAGGGGCAGAGAGGAAGCTGGGGAGGGAGCGTGGCAGGTAAAGCCAGAAGCACAGAACCTCGGAGCAGGGAGAGTGTCAGTAGAAGGGCCCTTAGAGCCCAGGATGTCAGAGCTGGGATGGCTCCTAGAACCTGGGATGTCAGAGCTGGGATGGCTCCTAGAACCTGGGATGTTCGAGCTGGGAGGGCCCTTAGAGCCCAGGAGGTTAGAACTGGGAGGGCCCTTAGAACCCAGGAGGTCAGAGCTGGGAGGGCCCTTAGAACCCAGGAGGTCAGAGCTGGGAGGGCCCTTAGAACCCAGGAGGTGAGGGCTGGGAGGGCCCTTAGAACCCAGGAGGTCAGAGCTGGGAGGGCCCTTAAAGCCCAGGATGGCAGAGCTGGGAGGGCATAAGCATCAGACACTTGTACCCAGGTTTCCTGAGTGTCACGTCCAGGCTTTTCCTTGGCTTCTTGAGGGGTGCACCGATATCTCACTGGGGACCAGGTAGAGTAAAGGAGGAGTCTCCCTCAGGTAGCTTCCCGATCCCTGTTCCTCCCCCATCTCCAGACCTGCTCCCTGTGTTCTCCCACCCCACTGCCCATCAAACAGCCTGAGTAAATCCTTAGCTGTTCCCCCCAGCAAGGTGTTCCTGACCGTGATGCGCCTGTACTTCTCCTCGGAGGAGGGGGGGGAGCGTTCCGTTTGCCTTGCCTTTGCCTTCATCTTCCTGCTTCTGGCCATGCTGGTGCTGGTGGTCCGGGAGGACATCCTGGAGTTTGGACTGGAGCCAGGTCCGTGGGGGCCGTGGGGCTGGGCCAGGGGCTTGGGGTTTGAGATGGACAGTTCCTGAATCTGAGGTGGAAGGACTTCCAAAGGCCTCAGGTGCCATCCGCGTCCCTGAGGAGGGGTCATCCTGCCATTGCTTGGAGCCCTCCACAGAGATCATTCACAGAGCAGCCTTTCCCCTTCAGGATGGCTACACTAGGAAGCTAACATGTCATGTTCCCCCCACGTGCCCCTGCTCCATTCTTCCTGCTTCTGGCCCCCGAACCTGAGAGAGCGCCTGCCCATCACTAAGGTGGCTCTCCCGCCAGAGGCTCCCGCTGCCTTTCCCTGGGCTTCGGTTGGGGTCCCGCGAGTCTGGGTTGGTGGGGAGATGCCCCACGATGGGCACGTGCGCCATGAAAGATTAAGAGGAAGCATTTTGTGTGTTAAGGCTGCAGAGCCAGGAAAGGCTTCAAAGAGAAGGTGGTCCCTGGGGGGAGCGTCAGAGGGTCAGAGAGGAAGGGCCTTTCAGGGATGCGGGACGTGGGGACCCTGCCCCGGCTCAGCCCGGTCCCTCCTGCTGGCAGTTGCCGATGTTAGCTCTTTCCCGTTCTGTGACAGGACTGGCCAGCATCACCCAAAAGCTAGAGCCCGTGCTGAAGAAACACGGCTGGGACTGGTGGTAAGTAGGTGAGCTGGGGGGGAGGCTGGGTTAGGGGAACCTCGCATGTTGGGATTTCCTGACACTTCCGGTCCCTTCCAGAAGGCTCAAGGAACAGGTGTTCTAGAATGCCAGAGCTGGGAGGGGCTGGTTTAATTCAGTAAGCATTCACTGGGAGCTAGATGGAACAGTGGATAGAGAACCAGTCCTAAAGTCAGGAGGACCTGAGTTCAAATCTGGCCTCAGACACATCACACTTCCTGTCTGTGTGACCCTGAGCAAGTCACCCCCAATTGCCCCAGGGGGGAAAAAAGTATTCATTAATGAGTGAAGGAAAAATTATTTGTTAGGTTAAGTTCCGGGGATGTAAATAGAAAAATAAACTGAACAGTGCTAGGATCTGGAAGGGAAGGTGAAAGGTCCAGTGGACTTGAAAGAATAGAAAAGTAGACACAGTGCCAGGCTCAGCGGATCCCTCAGACACAGCCGATTCTAATAGACTGGGTTACATGTTAAATGCTTAGCACACAGTAAGCACTTAAAAAAGACCAAC
This sequence comes from Antechinus flavipes, assembly GCF_016432865.1. Classification (NCBI taxonomy): domain Eukaryota; kingdom Metazoa; phylum Chordata; class Mammalia; order Dasyuromorphia; family Dasyuridae; genus Antechinus; species Antechinus flavipes. Next base: position 674,176,474 of record NC_067398.1, read on the forward strand.
CTCACTGAATTCAAGAGGTGTGAACACAGAGCTTTGTGAGGTCTGATGGGGAACCTTGCTTCCAACTGGGGAAGATCAAGGAAGGCCTCCTGGAGGTGGCATTTAGGACATGGTTTGGAATTCTGTAAGTGAAGAATGGAGGGGGGAGGGCTTCCCTAGCATAGGAAACAGTATGGGTCAAGGAATGGAGGTGGGAGGTTTTGGGAGCAGAGAGAGTTTGCAGTGTGGCCGGGGAAGTAAAATGAGGCAAGACTAGAAAGTACCAGGAGTACCAGGCCTTGAATGCTAGGCAGAGGAGTATGAAATTGTTTCTAGGGAGTCAGGATCCTCTGAAGATAATTTAAGCAGAGGAACAGCATGATTGGATCTGGGCCTGAGAATGGCTGGGAGGGGGAGGGGGCTCAGGACAGACCCTGGGGCGGCTCTCCCTCGGAGTCATGGAGAAGACAAGGAGCAGCTCAGGTTGGTGGCAAGGGAGAGACTGAAGAGGCACAAGAGAGAGGGGATGATGGCCGGGGCAAGGCCTTGGAGGGTGCAGGGTCAAGAGCACAGGTAGAGGGATTGAATGCAAGCCTAGGGATGTCTTCTGTGGCCAGGGGGAAGGAGGAGAGAGAAGTAATATTGAGAAACTTGAAGGAATGGGATAGAAGGAGGGCCCTTAGAACCCAGGAGGTCAGAGCTGGGAGGGCCCTTAGAACCCAGGAGGTCAGAGCTAGGAGGGCCCTTAGAACTCAGGAGATCAGGGCTGGGAGGGCCCTTAGAACCCAGGAGGTCAGAGCTGGGAGGGCCCTTAGAACTCAGGAGGTCAGAGCTGGGAGGGCCCTTAGAACCCAGGAGGTCAGAGCTGGGAGGGCCCTTAGAACCCGGGAGGTCAGGGCTGGGAGGACCCTTAGAACAGGATGTCAGAGCTGAAACAGCTCTTATCCCATAAAATGTGGAAGCTAAAAGGGAGCTAGGGAATCACCTCGCCCTCCCTCCTTGTACTTGAGGCTGGGGGTGTGGAGTGGCTTGCACAGCCGCAGTCCGCGGCTGGCAGGGCTCAGGCTCGGGGCTCTTTCCCCTCCCCGTGTCCTTTGCCCACTGCGCGCTGTATTCTTCCTGCAGGATCCCCCTGACCAAGCTGACCTTCCGCCTGGCCCTGGTCGCCGTGTGCTCTGTCCTGGGGGCCTGCCTCACGTTCCCCGGCCTGCGCCTGGCTCAGACCCACCTGGACGCGCTGCACCTGGCAGCCGATCGACCCCTGCTCCAGTTATGTGGCTTGGGGGAGGATGGGGCTTGGCGGGGTCTAGGGGCGCATGGGAAGAGCGGCCCCAGGAGGGCAGGTCCCCCAACGCTTTGGGGGCTAGGGAGGTTCCCCCCTGCTTACCTTTCCTGCCTCTCCCTGGAACTGCAGGCTCGCGCTCCATACGAGTTTCCTGGCTCCAGTGCTGATTTTGTGTCTGTGGATCAAACCCATTGCCCGGGACTTCCTCCTGCAAGCCCCCGTGGGAAAGACGGCCCCCGTCCAGCTGTGTGTATCCCGGGCCGGGGACCACGGGAGGGCGGAGGGCTGGCAGGGTCTCCTCAGGGACTTCGGGGCACAACCACAGTGCGCTCTGGTGCCAGAGCCCCCGGGGCCGCCGCCCGGTGCTTGGGTGACTTTGTGTCACTTTTATTCTCTAGGTTTGGGTCTCCCGTCCGGTTCTGTGTAACGGGGCCGAGCCTCTCCTGAGGGGAGCAGACGCTGGGGGCTTTGCCCTCGTCAGGGTGGGCCGGGCTGGGGACCTCCGGCTGGAGCCCAGGTGGCCGGGCTGGCTCTGGGCCCCCTGACCCCTCCTTCTCCCCGCTCTTGCAGACTGTCCGACTCTGCCTTTGACTCGGTGCGCCTGTGGCTGGTGCTGGCCCTGTGCCTGCTGCGCCTGGCCGTGACCAGGCCCCACCTGCAGGCCTACCTGTGCCTGGCGCAGCGCTGGGTAGAACAGATGAGGAAGGAGGCCGGGCGCATCGGTGCCCTGGAGATCCAGCGCAGGGTAGGGGGGCCCTGGGGCGGCCGCGTGGGGCGTCCGAATGCAGGCCCGGTCCGGGAGAGAGCTGGGGGACAGGCCCGCTGAGTGCAGGCCCTTCCAGCCGTGTTACAGCCTGTCTATCGAGTGTGATTTACAGTAACTGGCATTTATTCGGGTAGTTCGGGGTCTCAGGGATGTAGAAAGCTGGACTCAACACCAGGAAGATCTGAGTTCACAAGCTGTCTCAGTAGCTGTGTGATCCTGGACAAGTTACTTAACCCCTGTCTGCCTCAGTTTCTCCATCTGTAAAGTTGGAGCAATCCCAGGGAAACAAACGATGGAATAATTGTTCAGAACTTTGGAGACTCGGTTGCTTTAATGTAGCGTCGGAAAGCTTGCCACGACCTCGTCTGATGCTCCCGAGAGCCCCGCGACGGAGGTTTTGATCATCGTCAGCCCCTTAGTGCGCTGGAGTCCCTTAGATGGGCTTCGTCTGAGGCAGGATTGGAACTCAGCTCTTCTCTGGCCCCAAGTCCAGCTCTCTGTCGGCATGGGAAGGATTCCCTTGGCGTGGTTGAGAATGGGAAATGTTGAGCAAATGATTCACATGCGAGTCCCCGGGGGGTTCGGGGGAGGATTTGGGTTTGGCCCAGGTTGGATCTGGGTGGTGATGGAGAGCTTCTTGGGGAAGGTGGGAGTAGAATCGGGGAGAATGAAGGGGAGACGTGGGTGTTCTTGGTATGGAGTGAAGCAATTCTGCCTGCTGGGCAGAGGGTGTGTGACAGGGCGGGGGGTCCGGGCTTTCACAGCCATTGCAGGGTGTTAAAGGGCCAGCTGAGGGATGCAGACTTTCTCCTTGGAGTCCAGGGGAGCCCTAGCAGATGTGTGAGCAGGGGAGAGGAATCTGGGAACAGAGGAGTTTGGGAAAATGCCCCTGGGAGCGTGGGCAAGAGTGTGGAAGTGGGGAGGCTGTTTAGGATCCAGCAGTAGTCCTGGTGAGAGACCAAGGCTGGAGTTGGGTCTTGGGGTTCATGGAGATGGAAAAGATTTGGCAAGGACATAGTGGGGTGCAGTGATAGCTATCACTTCCATATCATTTCAAGCTCCCTTACTTTCTTCTAGTCGGCCCTTTCATCCTTCAGTCATATTTGTTTTCTGCTCTGGAATCCCTCAACTCCTTGCTCCATCACCTCTTGCCAAATCTGGGTTCTGGGTTCCTCCCGCCATCTGCCTCCTCCTCTCCTCACGGGCTCTGAGCAGAACTGGAGAACGTGGCAGAACTTGCTGACTGGCGATCATCTGTGTTCCCCAACTCCCGCCGGGCCCCGCTGCAGCTGACAGTCCTTTGGCTGCTCCTGATTGATCCTCATCTCACTGCTCCAAAACTTCTCTCCCACCTCCTCCTGCCCTCTCACCTCGAGACCCGGTCTCTGAGAAGATTCAGGCTAGAGCTTACTTTTCTCCCAGTCTTTTCACCACAAAGCCACCAGCTCCTGTTCTTGTCTCCTTTCCCTCACACTATCAGAGAAATTACCCTTCCCCTCATCCAGGCCGCCCCCCACTTCTGATCTCATTCCCTCCTGTCTTTCTTAGGTTACGTTCCCCTACCCCAACCCTTTTTAAATATGCCTAAATCACGCCCCTAATGGCCTTTGCCACTTGGGCCATCCTGGAGCTGTTGTCCTGTATCTCTTCCCTTTGTCAACTGTTTAGTCTTGCTTTCTAGGGGAAAAAAGTCCCATTTGCCGTTTTTACTTATTCCCACTTATTTTGTCCGGTCTGTTTTTGTCTATATCTTATTCAATATCCCTTCTTTATCATTCACCTAAAATAGCTCTCTCCAAAGTTACAAATGATCTAGCGATTTACTTTTCTCCTTTCCTTCCTTCCTCCTTCCCTCCCTCCTTTTATCTTTCTCAGGCAGCCTGGTGGCTCTCTCCTCCCGGGAGCTCTTCACATTGGCCTAGACTTAGCACGGATAATTTAGCAGCTCAGAACTCCTGAGTCCAGTTGACCCCTCAGCCTTCGCCTCCTCCAGAAACAATGGGCGGGTGCCACCACGAGGAACCCAACTGTGCCTTCATTGCCAAATCTTGTTTTCTTTTCTCAGCCCTCCTGCTGCTCCACTGTCTGCTGCAGCTGGGTGGTCGAGCGCCCCACCCCCGGAGTCTCTCTGGTCTCTGGTTTTTCCCATTGTCCTTTCCTGATCCCCTCCTAGCTGCTGAGCCCCTCCTCATTCTCTTTGCTGCCTCTTCAGGCCTCCCAGCCCCCCAGATTTTATCCCCGGCCCCTCCTTTTCCCTCCGTTATCTCCCCAGCTCCTGTGGGGTTAGCCTGTAGATAACTCGCAGCCTCAGTCTCTGCTCACCTACGATTTTGCGTCTCCAGTGGCCTCCTGGATGTCCCCGAGGACTCCCAAGCTCCCCTCTTTGCCGGCTCCCTTCCTTCCAGCCCAAGTGGTCACCAGCCCGCCACCTCTCCGCTGCCCTGACTCCTCACTCTCTGGAGTCGATCCGTATCTGCTGCTCTCCCACCCCTCCTATCCACCGGAGTCCAGACCCTCCCCACCTCTCACCCGATGATTGCAGCAGCTTCCTACTCGATCTTCTGCCTCGCCTCTCTTCCCATTCCCTGCTTCTGCCAAAGGAACTCCTCTGAAGGGCAGATCTGCCCAAACACTCTAAGCGACTTCCTCTTGTCCCTAGGACCAAACGTCAGCCGCCTTGTTTAGCTTCGAAAGGCCTTCATCGCGGGGCCCGGTTTCTGGGTGTTGCTTCCCTTCCTGCCTTAGTGACCCAACCAGACGCGACTCCTCTCTGCTCCTCCCCCACAACGGCCTCTCCCACCTCCGCAGGGTGGGCCCCCGAGCTGGAAGACCCGAGTCTTCACTGTCTCCCCAATGCCTTTCTTGTCCCCTTCTCCTGCCCACCCCAAGCTCTCTTGCATTGAACCACTTTAGATTTTGTTCTAGAAACATTTATGCAGATACTGGGCGTCTCCCCCATTAGAAGGTCAGCTCCTTTGGGGGAAGCTAGTTCATTTTACTCCATTTACCCCGGTCTCCAGCTTATAGAGTAGACTCTGTACAAACCTGTACCAGGGATCTTCCTGTGTGCCTTTTGATTCTATTCCCTTGTGGGGAATCCCCTAAATGTTTGATTTCCCTGGGAAAAAGGACCTTCTCCACTTTGTAGCAGAGGAAACTGAAGTGGACTGGCTTGAAAGGGCATTCTTGGTCACATACCCATCAATCCGTTGATCGGGCCTCCACACCTACTGTGCGCCAGGTCTGGGGGAGGGGCTGGCAATGCAGACTCAAAATTTAAACCCCTGTCTTCTGGGAGCCTACATGCCCTTCTATTAGGGGAGACATACATGTGTGTGTGACTACATATAAACACACACACATGTGTATATGTTAGATTCCATTCCATCAAGGGAGCTTTCTTACACACGTGTGCATACATACGTGTACATGCAATGCACATGCATGTTGGTTAGACTTCTTTTTATTAGGGGAGCCTCCATAGATCTATGTGTACATGCACACACATTTATATACATACATTCATGCTTACACATGCTTATTAGCTTCTGTTCCATTAGGAAAGTATACATATATTTCCAAAGATACACACATAAACATATAGGAATTAGATTCCATCAGGGAACCTAGATACATATATGTATATACATGATGTGCATGAACGTGCAACGTACATATACATGATGTGCATGAACGTGCAACGTACATATACATGATGTGCATGAACATGCAATGTACATACACGTGCATATACATATATGTGATACATTCTGGGCCTGTATAAGGATATAGTACAAGTATATACTTATATAGGCTCCCCTAATGGAATATGGAGTAGATTATACACACATACATACATGTATACACCTGTATAATACATATATGTTTATATATGTTGATGTGATATACATCAAGTAGTTACATGTACATATTTATAAATATACATGCTAACACACATATCACAAAGTAATTAGCACTGGGGAGATCAGGATCCTCCTACAAAGAAGGATTTCAAGCGAGCTTGGAAAGCAGTGAGTGTTTCTCAGCGGAGGGGAGAGCGTGCACTCCAGGCCCAGGGGATGGACAGATGGGAGGAGATGTAGGAAAAAGGCCCGCCGGGAAGGGTAGGGAGGCTGGAGGGCTGGATCCAGACTGTGAAGAGCCTGAGGAATTAGAATTTGGCCTTCAAGGTAATAGGGAGAAGCCCACTCTGACTTGTACTTTGGGAGCTCTGGGGAGGAGGGCTGAGCTGGGAAGGGATGTGAGTAGGGAGGCCGTTTAGTGAGGGTGGGATTCCAATCCAGGACTTGGGAGTCTGGTTCATTTCCCCATTTTGGGGACCTTGAGGCAGCATTGTGTGTAGCATAGAGAAAGCTGTATTTGGAATCAGAAACTTGGGTTCAAACCCTGGCTCCATCACTGAGTGGCTTTGGGACCTTGAACAAGTCATGGATGTCCAAACCTTAGTTTTTCCATCTGTCAAATGGGGATGTGGTCCAGAAATGTCCTCCTTACTTCAGGGGGCTGCCGTGCTTTGTCAGACTGAAAAGTAGGAGCCATGATCTCCGAGGCTTTCCTCTCGCCCCTCTGCCTGTGGGGGGCCCCCCTGGAAGTCTGGCCAGCAGCAGTCTGGGACCAGCGGCTCCGCCCTGACCCTTGCCTCCCCCTCCCCCCAGATCACCCGGATTTACTGCTACGTCTCGGTGGTGAGCCTGCAGTACCTGGCCCCCATCATCCTCACGCTGCACCTCACGCTGTTGCTGAAGACTCTAGGTAAGGCTGGGGCTGCCTGGGGGCCGGAGCGGACCGGCCCCGGCTCCGTGCCCTCACCGCCCACTACCTGTCTCCACAGGTGGCTACTCCTGGGGCCTGGGGCCCTCCAGCCGCCCCCCCAGGCCGGCCCCTGCGCCGGCCCCGGCCGCCCCCGCCGGAGACGACGAGGTGCAAGCCACGGTCTCCCAGATCCTGGGTGCCCTGAGTGGGCTCTTCTGCCCCGCCTTCTGTCGGGGCCTCCTGGCCTTCCTCACCTGGTGGGCGGCCGCCTGCCAGCTGCTCACCAGCCTCTTCGGCCTCTACTTCCACCAGCGCCTGGCGTCTTCCTAGGCTCCCTCGGGGAGGGCTGGGCTCCTGTGCCTGTCCAGCCTTCCTCGCCAGGTCTGCCGGCCCTGCCCCTTGGCCCGGTGTGCGCCAGGGCCCACAGGGAGCCTCGGCCTTTCGGCGCCGAGCGGGGCTGAGGGGGAGGGCGGCCGCTGCCTCTGCTCAGGACTCCTCCCCTGCGCGGCCACCAGTTTCACCCACAGTGCCTGAGACCACGGCCCCCGGAGCTCTGCCCTGGCTCGGACCCCGCCTCTCCTCCCTCCTTTGACCTCTGCTGACTCCTGGGAGCTGGGCTGGTCTCTTGGATCTTTGACCAGGGTGGTGAGAAAAGGGGTCATGATGAATTCGCCTTTCCAGGAGAGGGACCGTTAGAATCGGGGTTAGAGCTGGGGGTGGCGGGAAACCCCATTTCTGACTCAGAAAGGAGGGAAGGAGGGAAAGACTGACCGACAGACAGAAGAGTCTCCTTGGCCCATGGAGGGTTGCCGAAGTGTTCTCCTTCCTCGGCTGAATTTGCTCCTTATTTTAATTCAGGGGTTTGCAACCTTTTATTGTATCCCAGACCCATTTGGCATTCTGGTGAAATCTATGCACCCCTTTCTCAGAATAAAATTTTTAAATGCATAAAATAAAATATATAAGATTACAAAGGAAATCAATTATATTGAAATACAGTTATCAGAATTTTTTTTTAATTCACGAACCTTTGGTTATGGGCCCATTTAATTCAAGAAAGGAGGATAAAGGTTACTGTGTAGAAGGCTGTCAAGGCCATCATTGCTTGGGTCAGGAGGGTCTGCTCTGCCTCTGGGAGTGCAGTGAGTCTGAGGCTTATTGCAATAATATTATTTATATATTATATATTATAATTTATATATCTAATAATAAGTAGGCTTATTGTTGTCCTTTTACAGCAATTCTCTCCCTTCCTGTAGCCTGCTCACCTCTCCTGGTTCCTCCAACTTAGGCCATCTGGAACTTAAGATTTAAGAGCTGGAAGATGGGGTTTAAAGGAGAGGTTTGGGGGCTGATTCTTCTGAGGCAAGAAGGTCCTTCACCCCTTTGGCCTGGTTCAAGCCTCGTAGGGCTGAATCCCATCCATCATGACTTTTGAGTGGATAGGGTCAGAAGGGCTGGAAGGGGCGGGGGCGAGGTTATCCTGACCTCCCCCCTATCACCTCTGCAGGTCCCCCTTTCTGTGCCTCTCTTTGGGGATACTTTGGTTTGATCCACCCATGAACCTGCTTGGCACCTGCCACCTCGGGCTAGGGATCCCCTCCTTAGCCCTCACTGCCCCTGAGAGCTCTGCACTCTCACCTACAGCTCTGCAACCTCAGGGGTCTTCCACCACCAACGGACCACTCTAGTGGGCAGGCCATCTTTTGTTGGTGGCGCCCCTGGAGCAGGAGGAAAGATTTGCTCCCCACTTGTCCCTAAACCCAGAGTACCCTGTGCTCTCATGGCCTGGCTGCCATGGATCTGTGGGACTGGAAGAAACTGTGGGATCATCTAGTAACCCATTTTACAGAGCAGGAAACAGGCCCACAGAGCTTAAAGATCACACAGGTACCAAAGGAAAGGGCCTTTGGACTCCCCAAGGAGGAAGGGCTAAACGACTCGGAGTCCAGCATCATCAGTGCCTCTTGGAGCATCCCTTCAGGGGAACTCAGGCAAACTGGCTGGAGAAGGGGCTGGAGGCAGGCCACGTGGGGATCAGCTGGGGGAGGGGCAGAGGGGCCGGAGGCGTCACTTTTGGCCCCAGAAGGCTGCCCTAGGAACAGTGAAGGGCGACTGACTGGAGCTCTGGGGAGCGGGCTGGGCTGCCTCAGGAGCTGGTGAGTTCCCGTCACTGTCAGAGAGGTTGAAAAAGGAGCATCCCTTTCAGGGTGGGTCAGACCAGATGCCCTCGGAGGTCCCTTCCCTCCACCTCCCTGGGAAGGGACAGGCCTGATGGCTTCTCTATCTAATTCCCCTCGTTACCCACGGCCCTGGGAGGACAGACAAGGCCAGGGGCCAGCCCCGTTGCCAGGAGCCTTGTCTCCACTGCCCAGCTATGCAGACAACTGTTCTCCTGGGGCTGCCCAGACATGACCTCGGGGGCCCACACAGTGCCTGGATAGAGAATGGGGGAAGAAAATTTCACTCAGACTGTAATTAGACCATGAGGATGGACAAAGACAATGGGGTGGGGATGGGGAAAGGGACAGAGGAGGGAAGAGAGAGAGCAGGGGGCTGGAGCCAGGGGCTGCCCATTCCGGGGCCTCCTGAGCTCAGCCCTGGGACAAACCTGCCGGCAGCTGGCCCGGCACCACCCCCACCCAGCTGCCCCCTGTCATTTGCTGCTAACGTCACCCCGGCTGAGAGCTGGGAACTCCCTGGCTCCAGACAAAGACAACTAGAGGATGCAAAACTGTCTCTGCTGCCAGGAAACCAAGGGAGATTCAGTACCCAGGTGTCTGGCCAACTTCATCGCTTTGTCCCCCATATCAACGTGTCATTACCATTTTTTTCAGGGCTTTCAGGTTTTAGGAGCATGTCTCTCACTTCCTTTCCTCTGTGACTATAAATGGTACAAACTCTCTCATTCTATACAATAGAGGAAACTCAGACCCCTGAAATTCAACTGTCTTAGGACCAGTTTCTGTTTATTTTTAATACACATTGTTTTATGAATTGTGGGAGAAAAAAATCAGAGCAAAAGGGAGAATCCATGAGAGAATAAAAAAACAAACAAACAGAAAAAAGAAGTGGAAACAGCTTGTGCTGATTTCCATTCAGTCTCCTTTGTTCTTTGGTTTGCAGAAGGTATTTTCTGTCCAAAGTCTAACTGGGATTCCTTTGGATCACTGAACCACTAAGAGCCTTTCACAGTTGCTCATCGCAACATTCTTGCCATTACTGTGTACAATGTTCTCCTGGTTCTGCTTGTTTTGCTCAGCATCAGTTCAAGTTCCAGGCCTTTCTAAAATCAACTTCTTCATTTTTTCTATAATAATAATATTCCATTATCTTAATATGCCACAGCTTGTTTGGACAGTCCCCAAATTGATGGACATCCACTCCTTTTCCAATTCTTTGCAAACACAAAAAGATCTGCTACAAATATTTTTGCTCATGTAGGTCCTATGATTTCTTTGGGAAACAGACCTAGTAATGACACTCCTAGGTCAGAGGGCATGGACAGTTTTATAATTCTTTGGGCATAGCTCCAAATTGTTCTCCAGAGTGGTTGGATCAGTTCATAACTTCACCAACAATACATCAATGTCCCAGTTTTCCCACATCCCTTCCAACATTTATCATTATCTTTTCCTGTTATCTTAGCCAATCTGAGAGGTGTGAGGTGGTACCTCAGAGTTGTTTTAATTTATATTTCTCTAATCAATAGTGATTTAGAGACTACACACACACACACACACAATGGCTTTAATTTCATTATCTAAAAATGATCTATTCATATTCTTTGACCATTTATCAATTCGGGAATGATGTGTATTCTTCTCAGGACCAGTTTCTAAAAAGATTCTCAAACTAGAGTACCCTTTGCTGACTTCCTCTTCTAGCTTAAAATTTCCAGTTTTATCCTGAAATCATTTTGGCTTCTGAGACCCACCCACCCCCCAGTCTGTTTTACCATCTATAAAGAAGGGCTGGAAGAAGACTACCTTTCCCCCCTCTGACTTGCTGGAAAGAACATTAGATTAGCAACCAGAGGACCTGTGTTGAAACCCTAGCTTCAGGATCACGGGGTCTTTTTCTGGTCTGTGGGGATCTTTAAGGTGGATGCCTGGAGTGGTGGGCACTGTACTAAACACTTTATAGACTGGATATGAACATCTGCAAAGCACGCAGTGAATGACTATACCCACCACCTAGAACAACGCCTTGTCCATGGTACACTTAATAGTGTTTGTTGTCAAATTGGGTTCATGGAATCATAGGTTTAAACCTGGAGGGAACTTTAGGGGTAGAATCCAGGTTCTGCTATTATGATCTCCATTTTATAATAGGGGAGAATGAGGCAGACTGGTTACACAGAGATACACAGCTAATAAGGCTCTGAGACTGGATTTAAACTCAAGTCAAGACTCAGCCTCCCCTCCAAGACACCTAGCTGCCTCTGGGAGGTACATTTTTTGGTTCTAAAAAACTCCCAGAGTGGGATGGACTTCTGCTCAGCCTGGGATCTACCTTGGAAAATAGGGGACAGGAGGAATCCCAAAAGTAGTCCGGCAATGCTCCATCAGCTACTGTCTAGGACTCCCCTGGCTCAAGCATCCCTTAGATATTTGGAGGCCCATTTCTTTGGTCAGATGACAGACTCAGCAGCCCCCACACGCCTGGCTGCTTTCCCTTGTTTGGTGAGAGGGATGGAGAGACAACCCATTTCTAAGGCTAGTGTGGGAAGGAGAACTAACATCCGATAACATTCCTAAACTCAGTCAGTGCAGTGATGAACAAATAACATGACTTACTGGGCACAAGGACAGAACTGAGCACAGAGAGATGGGGAGCAGAGCCTGACTTTGCTACTAACTTCTTGGCTCAGCTTGGTTTGTTTTAGGAAGTCCTTCCCTTCCCTTCCTTTATATATAAAATGAAAGCAATTAAACTCCATCTTCCAGCTTTAAAACTATGGCTCTATGACATCCGATTCATCAGTCATACATTTGTTCTTTTTTTCCTCTAAATTTTCAATCGTGTTTTATTTTCCAAATACATGTGGAGATAGTTTTCAAATCACACATTTAATAAGTTACTCTTTACAAGGCACTGGGCTAGGTGCTGGACATACAAAGATGGAAGAGATACAACATTTGAAATTGGATTCAACAGGTGCCTGCTGTTCACCAGTTCTGGCTACTACCTCAAGGAGCTTCCTGATTTGGGGGGAGGAAAAGAGAGGAAGCAAAAGGCCGAGTCCGGGTGTCCTGAATCCAAGCTATTTTGGGCGCCTTCCCCAATTAGGGCACGGTAGAAACAATATACACACAGATAAGTAAATAAAGGTAGAAGGGAGTGGGAATTAAGAAAGGGCTGTATGGGAGATGCTGCCCCAGCTGAAGTCTTTTAGGAAAGGAGGAATTCTGAGAGGTTTGCCCCCCACTTTGGCAGCAGGAGTGTGGGGATGGGGAGTTGTTTGAATGGACATTGTGTGTAAGCACAAGTTTTAGGAGGTTGTGTGGAGTTCTTGGACTTTTCTCTCATCCCAGGACCATCCCTGATAGACAAGAGGGGCCTCCGCGGAGGTGGCCCAGGGGCTCACCTACGCGTCGGGCTCAGCAGGGCGCCAACGCTTCCTGGTTGCCATGAATAGCATCCCCTGCCAAGCAGAAGCATCGCCCTCTGGCGGCCAAGGGCCCGACCTCCCGCAAAGCTGCACGGGAGCCCCGGAGCTGACTGCACAGGCTCCTGATGTTGAACAACTTTTTTTTAATACATGTTAAAGTTTACAAAGTGGGATTCTCATATGTCTTTGGATAGTTGAAGTATTATTATCTCTGTTTTAAAGAAAAGGAAATAGGAACTCAGAGAAGGCAGATGATTTGGCCAGAGACATAGCAGGTAGATTTCTTCCTCCGTAAAATGGGATTAGAACAGATGCTTTTCATGACGTAATGATCAGTAAATGGTAGTGCCCCCTAAACTAAAATGACTTAAAAATCATAGGTTAAAAGGAGTCTTAGAATTGACTTTGGAAATTTCCACATTTTAAAGGTAAGGATACTCGAAGCTAGTGGGAAAGCTGGTCTGAGTCTTTGGGCCACCTTTGACCATAAAGACCATTGCTCTTTCCCCAGTGTTACACTATCCCTGACTAAAGACATAGATAATTATCCTATTTCATATTACTCTTTTTATTTTTGTATTTGCATCTATTCCTAGGCTCGGAATGATCTGCAGTCCAAGAACTGTTCTTAATCTGCTGTCCAAAAATTTCCAGGGTTCCATGATTAGATTTCCAAGCTGTTAACTTGGATGGGAAATCACATTTTTATTGTCACTCATCTGTAACTGAAATAGAGCCTTCTTTAATTATATTTTAAAGTCTCATAGATTTCCTATTGTTCAGAGCTGAAGAGATGCAGGACAAAAAAAGCTTAATAACTAGCCCATCACCTTACACAGAAGTGCTTAATAAATGCCTATGGAATAGTTACAAATCTTTATTGGGCGAAACCGTACTTACTAAACTAATGGCTTCAGGTACTGGGGCTTACGAAGCATATTGTCAATATGGGAACCAAATAGCGGAGACAATGCAAGCTTTAATGACTTCTTCCATGTGTGATACACTGGGAAAATGCTAAATTTGTTAACAGAAAACTCAGGTTTGAAAACTACTTCTGCCATTCTGACCTCAGGCAAGATGCTTTTCTAGCTCTATTATTTCCAGAAAGGTGCTGGACTAGAATCTTGTAAGTCTCCTGCAGTTCTAAAATTCTTTGCTGATCCTTCAGAGTAAAATTGCTCTCAGACACCACTCCCCATTGCATTTTAAATCTTTTGTGCAGATTTCTAGAATTGACCTTTAGGTTTATGTACATCTCATTTCCAGATTATAAATTATGTTTTGTGAGGATGGATTTTAAATTAAGTTAGTGCTCAAAGGGCTCCTAGTGATTGTTTAGTTCACTACTTCATTTTTCAGTTAAAGAAAAGGTAAAAGATGAGATCCCAGTGAGATTGTATGACTTGTTCACTTGACTTGTTTATTCTGGTTAGATCAGGCTCTCCCTCAAGAGGAAGGAGTACATGTAGGCAGAAACAGCTGTAAAAACAGAATCCATTAAGTAAATCTGGGGCTACCCAATAAAGGAATTCTACCAATTCCAGTTCATTCAAAAGTGTCCTAGGGGCATTGTCCAATTGATAAAAGATCAACGGATATGAACAGGTAAATTCTCAAGGGAAGAAAGCCAAGGCATCTATGGCTTTATGAAAAAAATGCTTCGAGTCACAAATAATGAGAAATGCAAATGAAAGCAACTGAATTTGGGCAGAATTGACAATAGAGGTAAATGACAAATGCTGGAGGAGCTGCATAAAAAGGCACACTGATATACCTGGAGCTGCAAATTGATCCAATTATTCTGGAAAGCCATTTGGAACCATGCCTCAAACTATGTACTGAATTGCACATGGACTTTAACCCATCAATACTACTTTTATACCTGTTGCATCCTACCCCATTCCACCACCACTATTACTCCAAAAACCAAAGGAAGGAAAAGGTCCTACTTGTACAATGATATTTGTGGTGGCAAGGAACTGGAACCTAAGAGAATGCACATCAATTGGGGAATGGCTGGGCAAATTATGATATATGAAGGTAATGGATGGACTAGTTTCAGAAAAATATGGAAAAACTTGTATGAAGTGATGCAAACTAAATGGAGTAGAACAAGGACTACAATTTGTCCTTGTACAATTTGTGTTATAACATTGTAAAAATGATTTCTGAAAGAGGTAAGAACTCTGACCAGCCATGGCCTGAAGATGGCACGCTTAACCATCTCTTGGCAGAGGTGACAGACTAAATGTGCAGAATTAGATTTTTGGACATAGCTAATATGGGAGCTTGTTTTTATCGACTATGCAAATTTGTTACATGAGTTTTTTCTTTCTTTTTTCCACTGTTTTTAGGAGATAAAAATAAAAAACGAAGTGCCTAATTTTAAAACGTACTTTGAGCTTCATTACTCTTGACTGGTAGATGTATAAAAGATTTCAATTCCTTCTATATCTCCCTTAGTCCTGAAACTTCACACCTTATCTGTTGTTCTGAAGCCATTCAGAATGAGCCTGCAATTCTGGGTAGGACTGATTTCTAATATGTGTGTAGCTTCATTTCTCAGAGACAGAGCCAACATTCAGACCCAGGGAGTTGCTATGGCAGTCAGGGAATCTACCTCCTCAGCATCTTTTGTCCACGAGATTGATTTGAATGCTATAAATAAACTCCACAGTAAGGAAAATAAAGTTCCTTGAAATCCTGGCCTTTGTTGATGGATGCCCATGGTAGGCAGGATAGTATAAACTTAGGTCTTTATTCTACATTGCAATAGTCAAGACTACTGATTCTGCAAGACAAACGGGTGGCCTTTTAAATCCAAGTCTAGACTAACTGACAGATGAGAAACTTATGAAGGAGAGTTGTCTTGATTGCTGCTAGCCTTGCCAATGAACAGGCATCAATTTACAAGGCTACTCTGACAACATGGAGTCATCTACCAGTCATCCACTAACCTTTGTTGATAAAAGATCTTACTGAATTCCACATGAGTAAAAAGCAAATTAATTTAGTGCTTTTCCTTTTTCCTTAATGGGAAGAGAAAATAGTTTCAGTTCATCCTATTTTTAAAATTAGCAACAGATGATAAATTTTTATTCAACAAATATTTTAAGAGAAACTTCAGATTCAGGTTATGGTCAATTATATGCAAGAAGAGTGGGAATGGAGGAGGAAAGAAAAGAAATCAAATTTTTATTTTTATTAAATATATTCTCTTGGCACAAATCTTAAAATATAAACATTATATATATATATATATAAACAAAGTATTTTCACTGCATCAAAATATAACTCCAGACCAATAAAAGCAATCGAAATTGACACATGGACAGCAATAACACATCTTTACAAAAGGCATTTAACAGTGTCATGTGTTATGTGCATAGGCAAGCTAGGTGGACAACAGTGTCAAGTCCCTGCAAAACACAGCATTTGGGGAGAACCAGGCATTAGGGAGTTGGTTATTCAGAAACGCAGCATAGGGAGGCCAAAAGGCCCAAGAGTACCTGATTCTAAAGCTCTTGAAAGGTTTCGGGACCAAAATCTTTCTGTCTGATCCAATTCGGAAAATTGCACTTTTTCCAAGAACTTCTCACTCACAAAGGCCACTCACACATGCACACAAAGCACCTCTTGCTCACTCGCTTGTTCATACACTCCCACTATTAGATCTACTGGTTCTGAGACCACATCACAGCTGATGTGAACTCTGGGCTTGTCCACCCAAAAAATGACCCACTCCCCCCTTCTCTCCACTACCCCCCACCCCTGCATCAGGTCCATGTCTTCCTGTACTTCCTCTAGGGAAGTCTGGGGTAGATTGCTGCTTTTAAAACAGGCTAAACCAACAGGGTTCATTTAACCTTCCTGTCAAATGGCTCAGCAAAATACCCCAAAATTCTCCAATGAAGAAAAGGTCTCCCCTGGCTGTACTTTCCCTTCCAGCAATGTTGATAGTTTCTACTAAAGCTTAGCTCAACCAGAGTATGAGGAAATGGAAGGTAACCTGGCTTCAAATATCCAGCATCACATTTCTGTGGTCTGGCTGGGCTTCAGCAACTGTTAAATTCATGTATCGCCCTGGAGACTAAAAAGGCCCAAAGGGAAGCAGCTGCCATAGCAGGGCAAAGATACTGGGGTGCTGGTGTTCCTGGATTTTTCTTTCTTAAATCTGTTCCCTGATTTGCGATCTCTGACCAAGAAGATGCTTCATCTGGAAGATGGATGGGGGAGCTATGGACAAGAAAAAAATGACCCTCATTCTTGAATGCTCCATTTCCATCAAAGGAAGGACCCTGCATTGGATTTCTGCCATTCAGACTCAGAATGTGCACAGGATCATTATGGCAAACTCCTTAAAAGACAGGCCTTTCCTGATAGCATTTGCTTACATGGAACAGGGGCAGACAACAATTTCAAACTGTTCTCCCTCGGAAACATGCAGCTTGGCCAAAATGCCTCCTGGGTAACAAAATCCCCGAGAGCACTGAGGTCAGAGGGAGGAATAACAGGATAATGTAACATGATGTGCTTGGCAGAGAATGTACAAAAGGCCAGAATACAGCACAATCTCCAACAACAAACCCATGGAGAAAGAAAGAGATGCTGGGCCAGTAGAGGAGAATGAGCTGAGCTCAGAAAACAGTGGGGAGAGAGTGGTGTGAAGATCAGAGCCCTTGCCTTCCCACAAAAAGCTTGCAGCCTGGGGGGAGTGGGAAGACTTCCCCTTAGAATCATGACCCATTTCTGACTCCTCTGTTCAGGCAGGATTAAAATTACAGGATAGGTATGCCATGTGCAAAATGTGAACAGAGAAGGCTCTTCACACCCATAAGCCAAGCACTAGACAAGGAAAAAAAAAATCTCTATTTAAAATGCATGTAAGACAAACAGATTTTACACACACACACACACACACACACACACACACACACCTGCAGCTACTTTCATACACAAAGAAAGTTGCAAAGTTTCCTTCAACCCCCAACCAAAACTACTTTAGGAAATGGAACTAAAATGATTAACTCTGTCATGTGAATAAACATGAGGATCAGGGAAATATTTTGCTGGAAATAAAATTTGAAAAAATGAATTTCTAAGGCCCACTATAACTGCTATTACATCACAGGAGGATTTTCAAATGTATTGTTCAGTACATTGGGCTATCTCCAAAGTCCTTTTTTTTTTTTTTTTCAATTCCAGTTTAAACTTCTGAAGGACACCATAAGGACTTGTTGGAGATTGCCCAAATGTGATCTCATTTCAGGCCAACAAATGGTGACATAGCCAAATTTAAGCTCCTGTCTTTTCTACCTCTATTTTAAAACATGACACAAAATCCTGTGGATGCTAGTTTCCCTAAAGACGGATTTGGGAAGTGTTACTGGAAGGGGGTGTCAAAACACAGCACTCAGAAACGAACACAGCACAAGACTTAAAAGGGCCACTCAAAGCAAGTCTTGGCTTCCCAGGTGCCTAAAACCATATGAGATCGTGCTGGGCTGGAGGGGGCTCAGTGGGGATAGACGACTGTCATCCCCTTCCTCCTGCCCTGCCTTTTAGGAAAGTACAGCTTATTTTCCTCAAGGGTCTGGGAATGGCACTTTCCATACCATTTAGAAGGAGACCCTCACTATTCCTATACCACTACCTAGAGTTAATGCTTCACCAGGGATACCTTCCTAGTAACAGGAAGCTTAACAATCCAGATTCTGAAAGTACAGCTACAGGACCTTGTGATGATAGAGAAATACTTAAATATCCAAGTTGATTGTCCTTAGCTGAGTGGGACTTGATTGCAAAATGGGAGCTCATCCCGTTAGCTATTTGGCTTTAAAGCAATCTCTGTCCAGAGTGCAAAATCAGAACCAAACACAAGGGCATTCAAATTTCACTGACTGTGCAATGATCTTCATTCTACACTAATGAAGTCATGATACAGATTTTGACCTTTAAAAAATCATAGTTAAAAATACCAACATTGGAAAAGGACTTTCTCTGCACCCTGTGATTTATCACATGCAGTCCTTTCCATCTGAGCAGCAACCCTCTGAGAAAAGAAAATCTCTTTCCATGCCCCTTCCTGCTTCTGGTGTGTGCTGGGCCTCCTCATTGTAGAACCCCGGGACCCTCCAGGATGTGGGACCCTCTCTTGTGTTTCTTGTGCTCCAAGATGTCGCTTAGGATAATTTGATATGTTCCCCATCCCTTTAAAAGTATGGGTGGGTGGGGAGGTGCTAAGCCAGAGGTGCAAAACCTCTCCAGGAAATACCATAATGGACACTTCAAAGTGCCAGGCTGTGTGCCAACTCCTCAAAGTGGCCCCGAGCGAGGCCTTGTTCTTCAGGATCCATGGTCCATGGAGAACTGGGGAACTATGGCACCCGAGAATGAGATCAGGTGGCAGTTACATGACTATGAGTCACTGTGGGAGGGACCTATTGGAGGGTACCATTTTCTATGAGCAAATCCAAGATGAGCCTGCTCTATTTTAAGCACAGAGGCTGATCTACCCACCAGCTGTAAAAAAAAGCATATTGATGAGTAAACTCCTAAGAAAACAAGGATTTACATTCCTTGATCTGCTATATCTGGTGAGAGACTGAATTCTTCTTTAAGCTGGTCACTTAGCAGCAATTATATTCAATGAAGGAAATGACCTATGATTTTCAAGTTTACAAAATTCCCTGTTTAAAATCTCAAAATATTTGACATTTCCAGGGAAATAAGGAAGTTCGTGGTACTCACACATCAGACAATGAATGCTATACAAAGAATGAAAGCATTTGAGGAGGGATATGGTAGTGATAGGAATCTACACTTACTTTCTATAACAGTTTTGTAAGACTTAGGAGGGTTCAAAGTATATTCATCACATGCCATTGGGATAAAATTTACCTACTTCCAACAGCTCATGAGCAGAAATTTAAGATGGTCCCACAGACCCTTTAATCCCATTGACTTTTTTCACAGCCACGGACAGATTAAATGCAACAAGTCCTAGACCCTGGATAAGAAAGAATTTGGGATTCTTGATTTTGATGAATCCATTTCCCTTCTGGGGACCAATTTTTAAAAAATGAATATTAGAACTCTTGAATTTTTTCTTTTTTCAAAAGAATATTAATCTCAATTCAGGTATCTAGTAGACAACCAAACTTTGAAAAGTGAAATACTGCACTTTGTAGGATATTTAAAACCAAATACTAAGTTGCATTCCCTAAACACCCTTTAGACAGTGAACATTTTAGGATCTCCTAATCCCTGGATGTGCTCTGGGTCCAGTTCAGAAGCATCATCTTCTTGACTAATTTGAGGATTAGACAGTTTCAAGGAAAGAATTCAGAGGGCAAATGCTGCCCTCTGCGCAGATTACTTGCTGCTCTAAGAGAACTCGGTGTTAGAGAAGATTAATCTTAAGTGCATATTTTCAGAACTGCAAACTCAATTATTTAAAAAAATAAAGTAAAATTTCAAATCACATTTCACAATAATGTAGGGGATAGCACTAGCATTTTCTACATATACACATGTGCTTCAGTAAGTATTTTGGGTAAGTGAGCATTAGAACATTAACTCCGATTACAACTTCTGTCATCTAATTTACGAAGAAGAATCTGCATTAGGTCAAAAGTGGTAAAACTGATTCCCACTGCTATTGGGCCTTTAAGCCAGTTCATGCTCAATCCCTTATATAACCCTTGGATGACTCCCTCTTCCCTGACAATGTCTTGCAAAGTACATAAGATGCTATCATAAGTCTGCCCCTTTACTCCTGCTGTCTGCATCCGTCGCCGTACCACATCTAGGGGGTAGGAGGCTGACTGGCCAATGAGACCGGCACATGCACCAAAAATCATTCGCTCAACAGGATATGGCTGTGATCGTCCACTGTGTTCTAAAAGAAATGAAATAAGAAAAATAAACAAAATTGCCCACTCAAGACACATCATGTATGCTTAATAAATGCTTGTTGAAATGCATCTCTAGGCAGAGATCTAGCCACCAAAAATGTGACTGGTGCCATTCCAGTTCCTGCTATCATCATACCAGGGTACATTTTAAGTATTTAAAAAGGCTCAATAGGCTCTGAATAAATTATAGACTCATAAGTTAAACAGTTTAGCAGAGATCTCAGCACGATTCTGCTCTATAAAATGTGTAATTGTGCATTACAGTTCCTGGATGAGCAGGAACACTAATAGGAGCATACCCTGGATAAAGTCTCAGGGCAAAAAAGAGTGTATAGGTTAACTCACAAACCATAGCACAGACCAGGAGAGCAATAACCAAACCTCTCCTTAGATGATCCCACTTTGGAAGAACTAAAAAAAACAAAAAAACAAAACAAAAAAAAAACTACAGACTCATAGAGCTAACAGAAAACAGTAGCACAAAAAATGTAAAACTTGGAGGTATTCCCTCCATCTGGGGAGTAAAGTCCAACTTTAACAAAGTTAAAAGACAAGAAATAGGCTGGAAAATGAGCAAATAACAACAAAGAAAGAGACTGACCATAGAAAGTTATTATGGTAACAGGAAAGATAAAAATATAAATTCAGAAGACAACAATGTCAAAACAGTTACAGGCAAAGTCTCAAAGAAAAATGTGAACTGGTGTCAGCCCCACCCTCCCAAAAAAATTCCTGGAAGAGCCAAAATGGATTTTAAAAATCTGATAGGTAGAAAAAAATTAGGAAAAGATATAAGAATAATACAAGAAAGTCATGAAAAACGAGTTAACAGTTTGGTTTAAAAAAACATAAAAAAAAAAAATACTGAAGAAAATAACACCCCTCCCAAACAAACAAACAGAATAGTCCAAATGGCAAAACAGCACGAAAATCCACTGAAGAAAAGCCCACTGAAGAATATAATTCCCTAAAATCAGTACTGGGTAACTGAAGATAAGAACTCCATGAGACATCGAGAAATAATAAGACAAAATTAAAAGAATGAAAAAGAAGAAGAAAACTATCTCACTGAAAAAAACAATTGACCTGGAAAATAGATTGAGCAAAGAAAGAATTTAAGAATTACTAAAGTATCTGAAAGCTATGCACAAATAAAAGAACCTAAACATCATATTTCAAAAAATCACCCAGGAAAACTGCCCTGATATCCTAAAACCTGAAGGTAAAATATAAAATTGGAAAACTCCACCTATCACCCTTCTCCTCAAACAAAGATCCTCAATCAAAAACTTGCAGGAACATTATAGCCAAATTTCAGGTCAAGGAAAAAATATTGTAAGCTCTCAGAAAGAAACAATTCCAATGTCAAGGAGCCACAGTCAGAATCATGCAAGATTTAGCAGATTCTGTGTTAAAGGATTGGAGGGTTTAGAATATGATTTTCTATAGGGCAAAGATGCTAGAATTAACAACTGAGAATCACCTACCCAGAAAAACTGATGCAAATTCAAATAACTCTAAGCACCATCTCACACATAAAAAGAAAATGACAAATGTTGGAGGGGATGTAGAAAAATTTGGACACTAATGCAATACTGGTAGAACTGTGATTTGATTTTTTGTCTCTCTTCTTTCACAACATGACTAATAGGGAAATATGTTTTGCAGGATTGCAAATATATAACCTATATCAAATTGCTTTTCTCAATGAGACAGGAGAGGAAGGGAGAAGAAGGAAGGATGGAGAGAATTTGGAACTGAAAATTTTAAAAATGAATGTAAAAATGTTTTTTAACATGTAATTGGAAAAAAACTAAAGTATTAAAAAAAAAAAACCCACATCTTATTGCATAGGGACCAAGCAGCATATAAAAAAGGTATCTTCAGGGGAAAAGTGCTATTCCAGGTCTGGGAAAAAAAGCTTCCAAACTTAGTCCAGACATACCATTTCAAGTGAGCATCAAAATCAATGATGAATATTTCTGTTTTTTAAAAAAAACAAAAACAAATCCATTCCCTATTCTGAGTTTAGTATTTTTCTTTAACTAACCCCTTTGCCCCCAGAAGAAACAGTCCCACACCATTTTCTCAAGGCCCTCTTTACCATGGTGAAATTTCTTTAGTGTTTCATAGGTGAAGAAACTCAGCCCAGCATAAGGAATGACTCCAAGAATTGTTGGCATAAAGCCCCTGTACAAAGATTTTAGACCTTCTTCACGAGACATCCGAATGAAGACATGAAAGATATTACTGTACCTGCCAAACAACAAAACCCATTAGTGCCTTATATTTTCAAAAACCTTAATAATGGCCCTCATGGGTCACCTGCTCAATTATCAGAATTATTGGAATATAGTAGAAACAAAAAACCCAAAAAACCCCACAGGGTTTGAAGTTCTAAGACCAGGTTTCAAATGACCATAGGTGAGTCACTGAAAAATGGAAATAATCATATTTGTACTATCTACTTCATAAAACATTTTGCAAAGTACAAAATGATCATATTTTAATTTAATTACAACTCACATTTCTCTACAATGAGATTCAAATAGTCCAAACAAATATAGTCCTTTGGAGTCAATGTATTACTTCCAATAATTAAGGTTTACTAATTGCTTCCACCAACTTCCATCAAAATATGTTAGGTAAAACATTATAAGAAATAGTTAGTTCCACAGAACAACATTATAAACAAAAAAGAGGTTCCTGAATGGGAAACATTCAGACTACGAAAACTTTAAAAATAGGTCTTTCCAGATACCTGAAATAATTCTGAATTCCCAGAGTTGAGTAGAATCAAAGGAATTAAAGGAAAGACGGGTGCTAAGACTCTTGCTGTCACCAATAAAGGGGAGTCAGGGCCAGCAAAAACAAGAAATGGCTGCATTTTGGGTTCTATGGACCATCAATCATCCCTCTGTCTTGTCAGGAAGGGAAGCTTGACAGCCAAGAGCAGTGGACTACAGAAGGAATGATGGGTGGCTGCACCATGCCAGACATAGGGGAAGGTCCTCCAAGATGGCCAACTTCCCAGATGGATGCACTAGGACAGACATCCCTCTGACCCTGTCAAAATCTGCCCTCATGTACCAAGTATAAAGAGACTTTCTGCCATGTTCAAGCAACTGTACAACTTGCTTTCCTTTTTTTTTTTTTTTTTTGAAACTGTCCATATAATTGGTGTCTTAGGCAGATGAATTTTATAACAGATTTATGACATTATAGAGTAATCTGGTTAAATGCCTAAACAATACTGAGCCAGTTCTTAACATAAACAGACCATTCCACAGATCTTCTCTTCGTCTCGAAGGGTTCTGCTCCACAGCTCTGTGCCCCCGCCCCAGCTGGAGAAGGTTCAGGACCCCCCTCCCTCCCCGCCAGAGTGGCTTGAGAATGACCTCTGGTGAAGGGCTGCACTGCGGCTGTGGCTGCTGACTGCTAGAAGCCGGTGTGCAGCCCAGGCCAGTGTAGTTCAAATTTCCATAACGTAAATTTACATAAAGCGAGATTTGTACTATGAAAAGAATGTCATGGAAAGTATACCCAAGTATTAGAATAAAACTTCAGTATCTGGGACTAAAGAGACAAAATATTTGGTTTGAAAGTTTTCTATCTCTGTTCAACACAGGATTATACTTAAAACATCCGATTCAAGGATAGTGTGCCAACCAGCATGAAAAAGCAATTACTGTTTTTCTTACTTTCTTCCACCACCTGCTGTGCCCTGTGCCACACCTAAGCATCATGCCCCAATGGGTAGGGAGGTTAGGGAAAGAGATCTTCAAACTAATTTAGTTTATAATTAGGAGCTGATGTTCAAGATACAGAATCATTGCTAGGTTCCTGGTCACTGAGATCAAGGAAATCCAACTCAGATCTGGGACTCTAAAAAAAAAAAAAAAAAAAAAAGAGGGATGGATCCAGCCTTGAAGACTTGGTTTAGATCCTGCTTTCAGATATTTAATAGCCGTGTGAATAAGGGCACACCATTGTACTGCTGAACATCAGTTTCCTCCTCTGTAATTAGGGGATGAAAACTGCTTGAGTAATTACCTTACAAGGTGACTGTGAGGTTCAAATAAGAACTTAAGTAAAATGCTTTGCAACCTCAAAAGTGATTCTGTAAAATGTTAGTTATCATGTGTTCAAACTCACATTTCCTTATGTGTGACAGCCATCCGGGCTCTCACCAAATCCAGTGGGTAGGTTACGGAAGCAGCCGTCATACCAGCCAGTGCACCGGCAACAAGTCTTGGCCAAGGGGGCAAAGCTCTGAATTGAAGTGAGGAAGACAAACGAGAGGGGAATATAAGGAGCAATAAGTTGTCTTGATAACTTACAGCCTAGAACCTGAGTTATTCTGTGCATAACCTCTTGGCAGCAGTCCTGGTCAGAGCTGGCCCTGCCTGGATCTTGTGGCAGTGAGAATAATAGAAAGCACACTCGAATGAGCATCAGAATTAAAGTGCTACCTGTGTGAGCTGAGGGCAAGTCACTTAATCTGAGCCTCAGTGTCCTCATCTGAAAAATGGGATACTCCCCCTTTTTTAAAATATATTTTATTTTATTTTATAATAACTTTATATTGACAGAATCCATGCCAGGGTAATTTTTTTACATTATCCCTTGCAC
Source organism: Antechinus flavipes (assembly GCF_016432865.1). Classification (NCBI taxonomy): domain Eukaryota; kingdom Metazoa; phylum Chordata; class Mammalia; order Dasyuromorphia; family Dasyuridae; genus Antechinus; species Antechinus flavipes. The sequence goes on from NC_067398.1 coordinate 674,201,442, forward strand.
TCGCTTATGTTCCGATTTTTCCCCTCTCTCCCTCCACCCTCTCCCCTAGATGGCAAGCAGTCCTATATATGTTACATATGTTGCAGTAGGGATACTCCCTTTTGGACTCTGTATTCCCAGGGAACAGCTTCTGCTCTGCAGCCATGCTCGCTGCAGGGGTCACTTTTCAGGTCTGTACCTTTCAGGGATTCTTCTGGCATCTGAACTTTCCCTGACAGCAGCAGTATTTTGTACTAGTTGATAAAGGCCCACTGTCTTTCCCAGTTCATTCCCGAGTTTTGCTTTTCCCCTCCCCATACCCACAAGAGAAAAGCAATAGAACGTCTCCCCAGGCCAGCTCAACAATTGACTCTTGAATTGGGCTGATAAGAACAGCATTAAAGACATCAGGTCAGCTAATCTCACTGCCCTCCCTGGAAAAGCCCAATCTCTGTGAAGCAGCTCCAGGTCTATTTACACTGGAGACAATGCTGTCAGTGCTTGCCTAAAATCAGCAAGAACTAAGGCTGCTACCCTTCCAAGTCAGCCCCATCCCATTTTCAGGGAGCCGTGAAATGAAGAAGGAAGCCCCTTCTGCCTTACTCTCCCTCGAAGCCATAGTAACGGCCCAGGATCAATTTGTACTCCTCATGGGCACTAAACTGGATGGCAGCATAGGGGATCACCCGGACCATGGTGGCAGAGTTGCCTCTCCACAAGCTGAAGAAACCTTCATTGAGGTAGGTGAAGTAGATGAGCTTAAAGGCTTCCTACATACAAAAGAAAATGAGAACAAGGAGTTAGTGGGTTGAAGAAAAAGCACCAGGTCTTGCTTTGTTTTTTTTCTTGCTTTGCCTTTCAAACATTCACTTGGGGTAGAGCAAGTCCCTGCAGGGTGGGATTCCTGGGCTGAAAACCTGAACAAACCGGAAGTCATTAGCCACTGACACTCTTCCCTTATGGCCCTAGCACTCTGGAGAGTAGGCTAGCCCACTGTGTTGCTGCACATATTCAGACACGCAAAGAAAGCCCGAGCTGCAAAGAGATTCCCAAGACCTGTACCGAGAGACAGTGTCCCTTGAAAGCTCCACACCGTCACTTCTCAGTCCAAGCAGTGGTGGCACCAATCACACCATGCAAGGTAGTCACACCCTCTACCTTAGGCCTAGGGGTTTATTATCAGGTCCCTGTTCAGTCCCTGAAATTTGGTTTGGGAAGGAAGAATAAAGGGAAAACTGCATCTTTCAAAGAGTTTTCTTTCCTGCAACATTTTATAAGAACATGTTCTGCAAACAAAATGCAAGCATGATAGCTGTTAACCACCCCAAAGTGGAAGGCTTTGAGAGAGCTGGGAAGCAAATCCTTTAGGTCAGCATGGGTTACGCACTTTGCCTCACCTTGGCAGAAAATCTTTTTGAAGACACTGGAAAAAACACAAGAATAAGAGACTGTTAGGACTCGCAGGACTTGTCAGGAGCAAGATCGAAGTTCCATGTAACACCAACACAAATCATTTCTATCACTGACTGAATCAAAGTTTGAAAAATGTGCAGTATTACTGATGAACTATAAGTATAGGACTAAACTCCTTTTATGACTGGAATCAGAATTTTATTTGACATTCTTAAAATCAAAAACTAAAAATTCCCAAGCTCTGCCACTCATTAAAAATGAGGGCCCTCCCTCTCTGTTCAATTTTCTCCTTCCAGGCTGCCTTCACAAGATTCTGTCCCCTGAAGGACAGCTGAAGGCTCCCAATTAAAGGATGGGCAGTGATTCACACACCTTAGAAAGCCATTACTTATTAAAGAACAGGGCTGCTTCAGGGAAAGGATGTAGTCCTTTCTGCCCAGGCATCAGCAAAGCCTTCCCTCCTCCTCTCTACAACTCCCTAATCTTGCCTCTTCTAGGTGACAGGGAAGCTACATGAAGCTGGGACCCCACATGGCATCCCTTACATCTCTACATTATCCCTGATGGCTCAGTAGCCCTGAAAATATGGCCATCCCAAACTTGGGAGCCCCTTAAGAGGTCTGGTCCTGAGACAGCATCCTTGGCTCCTCTTCCAGGTAAATCTTGTACTTTCTTCAACTTTCTCTTTTGCTCAAGCCAATCTGGTACAAAGGTGGCCAGATAAGGCAATGAATTCTCTATCAAAGCATTTATTTGAGTGCTTACTACGTGGTCAGCACATATATACAAGATAAAATTCCCGTCCCCATACAGCTTACAATTTGGTCAGAGAGGTAAACTACAAATTCTGAAACAATGCCAAACAGAGTAGAACAAATGACTGGTGCTGAGAGTCTATAAACTGAACAAGAATCCCTTTATTCAAATAAAACATCTGAAGAAACAGAGTCAAGCAAAAGATAAGACAGAAGTAAAAAAAAATTCAACTCTCTTACAAGAGACTAATTCTGGAAAGTTTCATGCTGAGGGAAAATCCTTGATCTTCACTGAAGGACCAATAAAACTTCCCACCATTCTGAGGGGCTCTGGATTGATCCTGCTTAGATGATAAGAACTGTCAAGGCCTCATGGAAAAGTACCAAGACAAAACGCTCTGGCTGAAAACTGATTATTCAGAAGCAACATGATAGTTTACTATGAAGCTATAAAGAAGTGGCTAGATAGATTCATGGACTGGAATCTGGACAACCTGAGTTCAAATTCAACTTCAGACACTTCCTGGCTGTGTGGCCTGGTCAAGTTACTTTGCCTCTGTCTGCCTTAATCCACTGGAAAAGGAAATGGCCAGCCAAGCAGTCCAGCATCTGTGCCAAGAGGATTCCATGGACAACATGGTCAGCCCACAGGGTTACTAAGAGTCAGACACAACCAAACAACAACAGGAAGCCATAAAAGGTTCTAATCACCTAAGTTGGGCCCATCCTCGCTGAGAACATATGCACCAGGGTTATGCCCCTTGGGGGCATGCAGAATTCAGGACAAATCACACTGAGCTGGTTTTCATCATCATTATCCTTACATCAGATGTAAAATAAACAAGTCAGTCTTAAAGGAAAGTTCATAGAAATTTGTTGACTGAAAAGAAGAAGCTTGACTCAAGAGCATGTATGTTTTGAAATCAAGGTGGAAGAGTCCTAACTTTTTGACCCTGAGGAATGATAAATTAAACTGATGATATTCACATATGATCAGAACTTTTTTAGCATGAGCCGGTCCCTCCATCCACCTTCTCTAGGTTACTGACCAGTCACCAAGAGGGAAAAGGGCTTAGGTGACAAGTACAAGCTTCCCTGCAATCTTGGACCCAAGAGTCACTCAATCACCATAGTTTTCTACAGAAACCTTGGGTTTGACAATCTTAGCAGTGATAAGGTATCTAAGATTTCACTTGGTCCAATCTCTGGCCTCTTAACAGTTCCAATGGACAGGTTGTATTGGGCTTTCATTCAAATATCTCTATGAATAAGTCAGTCTCCCAGTCTAGATGTTTATGCTATGCCTTCCTTAAAGAGGTGCTGCTTAAACTTTAAGGAAACCATAATAATAATAACAATAATAGCAATAACAACAGTAGCTAACATTTCTACAGTACTTATTCTGTGCCAGATGCTGTGATAAGCTCTTTACAGTTATTATCTCATTTGATCCTCACAGCCTTGGGAGGTAGGTGCTATAATTATCTTCATTTTATAGATAAGGAAACTAAGACAAATAGGGCAAAGTGATTTGTTCAGTTTTACATATCTAATAAGTGTCTGAAATCACATTTGAACTCAAGTCTTCCTGACTCAAGCTCTGGCACTCTATCCATTAAACCATTCCCACTTAGAAATTCGTTTAAGAAGAAAAATGCTATAAAAGCAAAGATTACTTTATGGCTCCAAACTAGTATAACAATGAAAAGCTTTCTACTTATTGCATAGCCAAATGTTTGAACAGAGAGAACTGCTGGTTAGTGATGAGAAACAATTATAATTATTAAACTTGATAATGAAAAACCAGCCCCTTCAAAGGAATAAGGGATTCCATGAAGCACTGAGTCAGAAGGCAGAGGCAATATGGAACAGTAGAAGCAGGCTCAAGTTCCACCAATAATTGGCTATATGATCTTGGGTAAATCACTTAACTGTTCTGTGCTTTGGTTTTCTGATCTGTAAAATGAAGGAAATGGACTAGCTCAGTAGTGTCAAACTCAATTAGAGCCAGATACACATCAACTTAGAAAAACTCAAATTAACATTATTTATGTTGTATTATATTTTTACTTATTTTGTTAAACATATCCAGTTACATCTGAATCTGGTTTGGGTCACACTGGGGAGTTCAGTAGGACCTCATTTGACACCACTGAGCCGAAGATCTCTAATAGAACTTTCACAGTTGTAAATTTCTCTGTATTCTATCTTTTAAGTTTTTTTCCCCCATTCTGGTACTATATGATTTCTATGCTTGAGATCTTTCCAGCTCTACTAAATTTGCTGAACTTAATTAAACATTGTCTATTTGATGACTCTATGATTCAGCTTCCACTGAATAACAAGGTCTCCTAAACATGAATCCTAAATATTTTGAGCTAGAGTTTCACTGTTTGGTTATAAAATATAACTTAGCTAAGTTTAAAAAGCTCTAGCTTTATAAGACTCTGACTGCCAAACTACAAACCTCAACAGGAATTTGCTCATTATGTTGTTGATGGCTATCTTCAAGTATATGAAGAATTGTCACTGGAGGAAATATTAAATTTGTTCTGTTTAAATCAAATATTAAGCACTTATTATGCTAGTCACTGAGGACACAAATACAAAGGATGAAATATTCCCTACTTGCAACGAGTTTGCATTCTAATGTTTGCCCCTACTCCCAACCCTTAAAAGAAAACAAACAAACAAAAAAACCCAACAACAAAAAAGAAATCCTAACAATTCTCAGTGAGCTAAAGTTGAATGAGCAGCATTTGAGAGCGGGATAAGCTCTTCTGCTTTGGAAATCTTCAAGAAGGTGGTCGAGTACTTACTTGGTGGATATGTTTTATGAGGGATTTCTTTCATGTGAGGCTTGGACTCTATGGTCATTGAAGTCTCTTCCAACTCACTGATTCTAACCAAAAAAGCTCTATGGTAATATGGAAGATGGAGTGGAGAATAGGCAGGGAAAGTAATAATGCAAATAAAAAGGCAGCATAGCACTAGTCTAAAAGTCAGAGGGTGATCGTAATTTCTAGCAAGTCAGTCATTTACGCTTTCTAAGCTTTATTTTACTCATTCTTAAAATGCAAAGAGTTATACTGGAACTAAGACAAACTGAAATGAAATAATGTGAAATAGTTTAAAAGTGAATAGAAATCAAAATGTGAAATCTTAAAAGCCAGACAAAAGAGTTTGTATTTTATCCTAGAAGCAACAGGGAGCCATTGAAGATTCTTGAGTAGGGAGATGATATAGTCAAAAATACGGCTTATAAATACTACTTTGCTAGGAGCTATGTCATGGATGAATTGGGGAAAGAGGAAACAAATTAGGAAAATGGGTCAAACACCACTTTATTAGAAAGAGACACCGTTCCCTACTGATATTTTAATCAGGGGATATAAAGAATACATTTTTTACTGAGGATGGGGCAAGATGTCCTGTAACTGTGTAATATGTGGAAGACAGGAGAAACTATGAAGATCTCAATATTCTCCTGTGCAGAACTCAAGGTGCATTATCAGGGAGATAAAATTGGGGTGAATTAAGCATATGCGAGGGTGAAGTCAGAAAGCTAGAATCTTGGGTCTAGTTCTTATGACCTATGTAACCTTAGAAAAACCCCTTAACTTCTCTGGGTTTCCATTTTCTGATTTAGCCTCCAAGTAAAAGGATTAATCATGTGTAAGGCTGCTTCTAGCTCTTTAAAAAAGCTTGGAAAATGGATGTGCAGGACCAAAGAGGATGCTGAGCAGAACCTTTAAAATTATATTCAAGCTTAGTTGTAGAAGGACACACAAGTGAACATTCAAACTGTGTAAGATTCTAGAGAAGGAGAATACAGAAGTAAGATGAAACATAATGAGAGAAGAGGACCAAAGGGACGTGTAGAAGAGAAGACACTTTTCTGATGGTAGACTTCATGGCAAACATGAACTAGGCCCTGAGGTAAGAAAAAGAGAGGACATTCAAGGAATAGAGGATGATTTATGTGAATGCTGATAGGAGGCAGGAAATATAATGAATTAGAGGAAGAAGTAATAGTTCTCTTCAGTTTGATTGGAACTAAGAGGTGAAACAGAATAATGTGAAATAAAGTTTTTTAAGTGATGTTGAAGCCAAAATGCGAAGTCTTAAATGCCAGAAAAAGAGCTTGTATTTATGAGTTGGGGAACAATGCAAGCAGAATTATAGTTTATAAAGATTACATTGGAAGGAGCTTTGTCAAGGAAGGATTAAAGAAGAATTGGAAACACATTAGGAACTTAATCCCACAATCCAAGGGAAATGTGACAAAAACCACTGCAGTAGGATCTGGACAGTATGAAGGAATAGTTTTTCTGGAATATTGAGAATGTCTGTCACAGGTAACTGCAGCAGAGAATGAGAGAAGTGACATTTATTAACCCCTCATACAGTCTGAACTAATGTGATGATGATGTAATGACAGTGAAAAACACTTGGAAGGCACTTTGGGGATCACTAAGGCTAATCCTACCTGAAACACAACGTCCTTCTCCAATCCAATTCTTCTCCAATACCCTGAAATGACCTCTAGTGACAAAGACCTCAATTCCTCCTCAGGGAGGTATTTCCATTATTAGACAGTTTACATCATGAAATTCTTTGTTCTATTTAGTAGAAATTACTCTTTATACCTTCATCCAAGAGCCCTATTCTGCCCTCTGGTGCCAAGCAGACAAAGTCACAGCACTTTAAATGAAGATCAGTAAGTCAGGTGTCCCTTAAGTCTCTGCCCAAGGATGGCACTTTTAATACCAGAAAAATCAAACTGCAGATCTATGAAATCTATGAGGTTTTCTTTAAATCAAAACCAAGTTCTTGATTATCTTTTCCTTTTCTCCTGGATATTCTTTCTATATACAATTAGAAAACTTTCTCATTCAAATCAACTTAATACAATTATTTCCAAACTAATCATATAGAGGAATTCTTTGGGAGGCCCAGAATAGGAGATATACATGCCACATTTTTTCACACCAAAAAAGGCAGACTCATCTTACAGGGTTGCATCTACTTCTCAACAGAGTTTAGGCAGAAATTGGGAATGTTTAAATGTGAAGTCATTTGCTAAGGCAATGACAGGTGATAATGAGAAAAAGCTAGGTACAACAACCCACTGCTTGAATTCTATAAGTTGTTAATTTTGTATGGTCCACGAATGATGTTATAAATATTCAAATGGTTCTTGGCAGAAAAAAGGTCCCCCACCCACCCTGTGTTTAGGATGAAACTAGTTTAATTAGAAAACTTGTATAAAAATACTGGTCAGGGAACTTTTAGAACCTTAATTTATTATGTCTTTATTTTGTTTGTATTTTTAATCTTTTATTCTTCTTTTGTAAATTGATTCTCTCCTCAACTATGTTTCTAATTAAGCAGGAAGACATGGGAAAATGTCATCCTAGGAGACTTTAAAGGTGACAGCCAAAAATCTGACTAAAGGAAGAGAGAATAAAGCGGGAGCAGCAATATCCCAAGGCTGATCAGAGTTTGGGAAGTAAAGGCAGAGACAGGAAACCAGCTTCCCTAGGAGGCGGCCCCTGAGAGCTGCAAAATTTGTTTCCAATTCCATCACAGAGAAACTGTCATCAGAGCAGGCTGAGAGGCCAAGTTGGCATCAGGGTAGAGGAGAAGGCCAGGCCAGATGCTAGTTAACCTGAAACTTTATTGTCAGTCTCTAGGGCCAGGCAGAGGCTACCTCAGGAGAAGACTCCTTTTGCTCTGAAACAACAATTCTGAGCTCTGCAAGTGGTTTTGTCTTTTCCTCCTTAATTCCAGCAAAGTACTTTTGAAAATGAACTTTTTTTTTTTTGGAGAATTAAGGAAACAAAAAGGGGCATATGTGGGATGAGGCATATATAGAATGAGTAGGCAGGGGAAAAAAGGTGACTGAAGCAAAAGTAGCCAGATTTGGCAAGAGATTCAAAAATATTTGACATCTAATTTGGTCAATAATTCTTTTAAAATACTGACATCTTTTGGGAGGGTTAAAAGAGAAATCAGTCATTACATACCTTAATATGAATTGCTTAATTATAATTAATAACAATAATCTATTCTTATCTCGGGAAAATTAAGGGAACATAAATTTTGATAGGAAGAAGAAAAAATTTTGATAGGAAACTAGAACTTTCAGAAGATAAGCTCACATGAAAAGACTTTGAGCAGCAAATTTGGTGAGTAAGAGAGAACTGAACCACAGAAAAAAATTGGGAAATCCTTTTCTTCTCTCTTTCCTTTCAGCCTAGATAGTGGCAGTATGGGCAAATGTCATGGTTTTTATATAGCTAAAACACTCCAAAGCCACAGAAGAGACCAAAAGTAGCATAATAAATGATAGAAGAAAGCTCATGCAGGTACTGTCTTGAAAGTCAACCTATGTGGAGAAGCATCTCATACGAAAGGGATTGTCTTAGAAAGAGTTGGTGTGGAAGCCAAGCAGCCCAATTCTGCCATCAGGAAGTATATGAGAATCTAGCTCAGTGGTTCTCAAAGTCTGGTCCAGAGCATCCTGGGAATCTCTGAAATCCTTTCAGAGAGTCTACAAATTCATAATCAGTTTTTATTTTTAATGTGATCAATATCTATAACTATAAACCACATAAACAAAAACTCTTTGGACAGATCCTCAATCATTTTTAATAGGATAAAGATATTGAGAATAAAAATTTGAGGACCACTGGTCTAGCTGATTAAGAATGACAAAAAAAAAAAAAATCACTGCCTTTGTTCCCAATATTGGCTGTCTGAATTTTATTGAGGAAAGTGACATAGTTTTGGTTGCTGGATTTGTTCAAAAAAGTCATAATATTTCTAAATTGTGTTTCAAGTTTGTAAAAGTTGCGAATGTTTCTCTTCTGGCCTTTTGCAAAGGCAAGAAGGAAAGATCAAGATCATAAAAATTGTACTATGTTTTTGTTACAGTAAAAAAAAAAAAAGCCCTTCCTAGCTGTGTGATCCTGGGCAAGTCATTTAACCCCAATTGCCTTAGCAAACAAACAAAAAAAAAGTCATGTAAAAAAGAAACCAGAAATAATTCAAGATAAACATTATATGTGCTCTCTAGGGATGCCTACAAGCAGAGTATTGAATAAGCCATTGGCCAAAAAAAAAAAAAAAAAGTGATTCAAACTCTGAGGAGTCTACAAGAATAACTAGTTCTCTTTCCTATCTATGGTGCTACTTCCTCACGTCTCCGAAGTGAGGTCCACCAAAGCTGCTGAGCTCTCTTTTCATAAAGAGAAGAACACGGTCAGGCACATCTGCGTTGGTGGTCAGTTTGCTCTAATCATTCCAAAAAATTAAAATTAATAAAACTGTTCTGCACAAGACAGTTCTGTCACTCCAGCGATGTAATCAAAGAAAACAAAGATAAAAAGTGAAACAGTATTTGTCTATCTGAACCATCATTTCTTACTAGAAAACCATAACTCTTTATATAATCATGATTAAATTATTCTGTTAAGGACTATGCAGGATAATTTCGAGTGAGGTTTTTGTGAGAAAAATCTCATTTCTAAGAGAGGAACACCCTCAAGAGGGAAACTTTATCCATTTTCTTTTAGATCTTGTCTTTCCCCTTTGGGACAGGGATAGGAAAGAAAGTGGTTGAGGAAAGAGTTGTTTCTTTTTCCTAGAAAATTTTAGAGCTTGGAAGGGCCTCAGAGATCCACCCAGAAACTAAAAAGGAATCTTCTCTAAAATATTCCTAAGGGAGTTACTCCCTGGACACATCTGGTAAGGGAGAATCAACTACTTCCTAAAAACACAAACTCCATTTTCAGAATTCCAATTGTTTGTTTTCCTTGTCATCCAGGTGAAATCTGTCCCACTGTGATTTCCTTCTATTTCCTTCAGTTCTGCCTCTGGGGTTAAGCAGAACCAGAGTAATCTCTCTTCCATATGACAGCCCTTCAAATACTTGAAGATGAGGAATATGTTCTCCCTAAATTTTTTTCTTCATTAAGTTAAACATTCCCCCCACACTAATGGCCAAGAACAATTACCTTGAAAGATGATTTTGGTTCTGTCCAAGGGAGCTACTGCAGTTTTAGCAAGAGCTCCTGCCAATGCCCCGGATAATAGAGAATTGAGAACTTTTTTTTTATCATCCTACAAAAAAAAAAAAAAAAAGACAAACACTGAACAATCAGTAACAAAAGAAGTTTATTTTGCCACAATCAAATAAAATTATCCAATAAGTTGAGATGCAAAACCTTTTATTTTCAAATAATCATGTAAAAATCGGTTGAATTCTACCAATTTGTTTCAACCATAGCTTCAATAACTATACAATTTCAATTAAGTAACTTCTCTAGGTTTCAGTTTCTTTTGCTATAAAATAAACAGGTTGGGGGTCTTAACATAAATCTGTGGATAGATTTCAGAAGGTCTATGAATTTGGAGAGGAAAAATTATAAGATAATTTCAAAATAATTTTCTTTTTAATCCCATATACTTTATTTTTTTAAATATAATATCCTGAGAAACATTATAATATTTCAGACACAAAAAAGATTAAGAACTCCTAGACTAGAAGTTTCTAGACATTAAACTTAGATTCTATAACTTCTATTGGCCTACTACCAATTAAGGTCAAGTGAAATTAAACTCAAAGTTTTTCTGGGCAACATTAATTACCTCAATTGTCCTAATAAAAGGAAGAAAGTATCTGGCAAGACCCTGCAAAACAGAGATGACTAGACCTATGAGGTACAAAGTTCTCAGATCACTGACTTGTGAACAGACAAGGCCCTAGTCTTTTTTTTTTTTTGACTCACTCATACTAAATAAAGAAGTAAACCTTGACCCTTTCTATTTAAAAATTATTTTGAACCAAATGCTTAAAAGACAAAACAAAGAATCTTCTTTCTTTTAATTTTTTCACCACCCACACCTCCCCTCTTCCCCGCACACAGAGTTCACCACTACCACTATCATCATCATGTTTCTACCTTTGGCCACAAGTTTTCTTTTTATAAGGCCCAGTTAGCCTTCTTACTGTTCAATGGCTACAGTTTGCATCTTTATCTATAGACAGCCTTTGGCACAAAAAGTTCATTTGAAAGCAAAAATCCATCACCACTTCTGAAATGACTGAACTCTCAAAACATGCTATACTGTAAATAGTTCTCAAATATCATTAATACACTAGCAAAAATACACATATTCAACCTACAGTGGTTAACGGCTCTGGGAAAACTAAAGAATAATCAGCAACAGTGAGCTGTCAGTTATACCAATACAATGGATCATTACTCAAAATCAGAGCAGTTAATGCCACTAGGCTTAGATTATCTCTGAGCATCATGCTTCTCCACTGACATGAAATAACAATCACAGTAGAATTTTGAAACATTTTGGTTATAATGTAGTATGATGTTATATAAAACAATGTTGGTCAAGGTATGTGTGTAGTATCAATAAAATAAAAAAAACTCAAAAGTTCAAAAATGATTCTAAAACTGGGATGTCATACATTAGAGCAGGTAGAAAAACAACTCAATGAGTACATCCTAGGTTAAAAAAAAAAAAAGGGACAGGAACTAAAATATTAAATGGAAGCACATTTGGAAACTTCCAAAAGTAGATTCACAGACTTTTGGTGTTGGAAAGGCCTCAGAGATCAAGGCTAAACCTTCATTTTTAAATAAAAAGGTTGAAACCTTTTTATTGTATCACATTGATTTTTCAATTATAACTTTCTTTCCTCCTTTTCCCAAGAAGCCTTCCCTTGTGCTAAAGACTGAGAAACAAAAACAAAACACAGTTCAGCAAAATAAAGCAACACATTGACTCAGTTGGACAGTATGCACTGTATTTCATAAACATAGTCTCCCACATTGGAAATAAAGAAGAGCTCATTTTCTTTAATCTTTCTCAGGGGCCAATCTTAGTCCCTGTTCTTCCATTTTACATTGTTGGAGTCATTGTGCATATTACTTTGCTGATTTTGCTAACCTCCCTCTGTTCTCTGTTTATGAAGCCAGAACACCTGGCTTCACTTCCTGACTGTCACTTAGTACCTATGTGACCTTAATCATACTTAGGACATGCCTAGACTTAGTACCTTACTATCTTGAACAAGTTACTTTATCATTTTAAACTTCATTGTCCTTAAGTTTAAAATGAAAGTGTTGGACTAAATGCCTTCAAAAGTCCCTTCTCTCTCTCAATCCATAATTTTACGACATAAGTCTTCTTTAGTCTTCTCTGAACTTTTCACATATATCATTGGCCACATGATTTCTCCATTATAGTCACTGATTACAATTAGCTTAGCTTTTTCTCAGATGATTACCTACTTCTGTTTTTAGTTTTTCACAATTATACAAATGCTGCAATGACATGTGTGTGTGTATATATATATATATCTTTATTTGGAAGATTCTTGCAAGATCTATGGGTTAAAGGATTTGGTTTGTTTAGACACTAGACTAATGATAACTATCGACTATTCTATAATTTGTCTTAAAACTCAGTAATACAATGATCTAAGACAATCCAAAGAACTCATCCAGAGAAAGAACTATGGAGTCTGAACGCAGATCAAAGCATACTATTTTCATTTTCTTTTCTTTTTGTGGTTTTTTTCCCTTTTGGTCTGTTTCTAGTGGCTAAAATGTCTTCCTCCACTATTCAGGTGGGTTGTTTCCAATAATCATTAACCAAAAGGCTAAGAGGCTTTATGCTGTGATGTAAAAGGAGAGCACTGCAATGAGTTGGCCCAAGAAGGCTAAAACAGGAGCACTGATATCTTAAAAGCGGGCAAAGCTGTTTACAAATATGATCTCCTCTCACTCCCACAACAATCCTGGGGTGGGTGGGTGTTAGCATTTTCCCTGTTTTATGGATAAGGAAACTGGGCAGACAGAATTGTGAAGTGACCTGCTCAGGGATCCTGAGGTGGGATTCAAATTCAGGTCTTCTAGTCTTCAGTCCCGGGACTCGGTGCACTATGGCACCCCCTAGTGGCCTAGTGGTAGCAGAAAAACAGGAAACAATATATACCCAAATGATGGGGAACTGACAGAATATACAAAGGGCAGAATACGGGAATTAATGTACCAGAATGTTTTTTGAACCATAAGAAATGATAAATATGAGTATTTTAGAAAAACATTGGGAGACTTGAACAAACTAATAGATAGTGAAGGCAGAACCATGATACAAAATGGTGACACCAAAGTAAAAGAAAACAGCTCTAAGAAACATTAAAATTCAGATCAATAATGATGAACCTTAATTTCAGAGGAGTAGAAACATACTTCTTTACTTTTGGAATAGAAAAAAATGACAAATGGGCAGTGTGGATGGCCACACCTAGACTACCCCACATAGTGAATGTGCTGATCTGTTTTTCTTTGGCACAGGTGTTTTAAGAAATGATACAAACCTCCCAAAACAACAATAAAGCATTTACTTAAAGGGGAAAGACACTGATCTTAGCACCAAAAGACCAAGGTTCAGCCTTGTTTTGGTTATTACCTAATTTGCAAAATTTTTTTCCACTTTCCCTTGGTGTTCTGGTAAGCCCAAATGAGACAAATGTGCACAAAACACTATATATATAAAAACAGATTCTCTTATGCTTTTCAGTAAAGTAAATAAAGCAAATAAAAATTATATCATTAAGTAAAATATAAGGTGTATTATTATTATTAAACATCTGCTAATGTTCTTCTCTAAAAACATGGCCTCATCATGGCCTAGAAGTAATCCTTAGTACTTGAAAGCTGTCCCAGGGAAGAGTAAATTCTTGCATGTTATATCAGGAAAAGCTTAGATAAAAGGCCTGATGATGGAAATTATGTCTGCTGGCCAAGAAACAACCAGAAAAAGGTTAATCACCAACTTGGTCAGAAGAGTATGAATTTTTCAATTAAACCAGTTCTTTAACACAAGCTACTGAACCGTTATAAAAGAGGCTGTTATCAGTACTGGTGGAGGAAAGACCCACACCAACCAAATCATTGACCTTTGAAGTATTATTATTAAAATAAGCCCTATTAACCTAAACAAAAACAGATAAGCAAACCAATACATACACATGCCCAGAGGTATATATACATACATGTGTATACATATATATACATAATTACATTTATATATACTATACACACACATATGTGTGTGTATATATATGCATCATACACACACATCTGTACTGACAACCATGGAAAGTACACGCTGTTTCCAATTACTATATCATTTCTTCATAGAAGTATCTTTGAGGAAAAGCATATTTTCCCGAACAGATCTACAAATTAAATAAGGTCACCAGGAAAGAAAGCATTTGTTGTACTTACCCCACCAGTAACCGGTAGAATGGTCTTCACATCCTTCTCTTTTATACCCACAGAAGCTTCTTTCACACCATTACCCATACCAGTCTTGTTGATAAAAGAAGATGGTATTCCTAGGTTAAAACAAAAATGTTTAATAAGAAACACAGAACTCATCTACCTCAAGGAAAAGTATGGAAGTATAATTTCTTAGGATCACTTTCAGTTCTATGATCCCAAGGCTGAAATCAAAGCAGACTAAAGGATGGCCTTTTCCATCTCAAATGGACAACAGGAATTCTTCTAAGGTAGAGTGGTGCTGTGACAAGAGCCTAGGACTTCAGATCAGGAACCCAAGGGACAAGTACTAGCACTGCTACTTACCAAAGGAGACTGTAAGCAAATTATTGAACTTCTTTTTGTTTCAGTTTCCTTATCAATAAAATCACAATAAAAATAACTTTTCACTTCACAAGATTTCTATAAATAATTTGTAAACTCTTAATACCCTATAGAAATCATAATGAAGTTACCAACCAGATGGAAAAAATGCTCCAAAATCACGAATAAGAAAAATATAAATGAAAACAACTTGGCAAAAATGTTACAAAAGGAAAATGGTGGCTGTTCCAGGGGCTATGGAAAGGCACAGTAAAATATTGTTGATGGAATTATGAACTGGTCTAATTGCCTTCTGGAAAGTAATTTGGAACTATAATTACAGTGTCGCTAAGTTTGTGACTTTAACCTAAGTTATTATCATTTCTAAATTATATACTATACACTTCAAGGAGATCAAAGATAGGCAGAAAGAATTCATATGCACCAAAATTTTTATAGCAGTAAAAAAAAAGAGAAACAAAGTGGGTACCAATCAGTTAGGGAATAGCTGAACAAATGATGGTAAATAAATGGAGACATAAGAATATGAATGTGGTATGTGAATGAAGGGGATGAGGACTACACTAGTAATTTTGTGGGTATGAGAAACTCCTAAATGAGAAAATTTTCCTTCTGACAGAAAGGAGACAGACAAAGCCTATATGTGAATTTTTTGCTTGTCTATATTTATTACAAAGGATGGCAGGAGTTGATGAGAGATGACAGTGATGAAGAAAAAAAAATTCATGAGACATTTCAAAATACACATAAGAAAGCAAAAGGAAATTCAGGAGGGATGAAGTTGTACAAATAGGGCAGAGTTTGAGTTACTATCATGTTAAGTTTAATCTATACTTTTATTAAAAAAACAAAACCTTACATATATAGTTAGTTACATATGCAACTCTTTTTTCCCCCCAGTTCTTTGTATATTGAAATGTTTTATGTTTTAGTCTATCAAATTCATAATAGAAATAAATTAAATCAAAGAATTATTAACACGAGATTGGGAGGAAGTTTGAAGGGAATCTAGTCCACCATCTTAACAAGGAACTTTGTGCCAGAAAAATTAGTTTTTAATACCTCTCATGTGCTCTACAGCAATGATTTCTTTCCTCTGTAAATAAAGCAAGGAAGAACATTCTCATCTTTTCTCAGGTTCAAACACAGCCATTATGATCCCATAACATTCTTTTTCAATTACTTTGCTGGATTTTCCCTTCTTTTTCACTTAACTATTTCAGGTTTCATCTAAATCTTCCTGTGTTTCTCTACATTTGTTATTGTTGCTTTTTGTTCTTTGTCCTTTGTTCTCAGAAAGGACCAAGACATCAGTAAAATGAAGCCGTGGCTTGCAAGGGAATTGGATTTGAGTGAGGGAGAGCAGTGTAAGGTCACCTGCTTCACTTTCCTCTTCAGAGCCATCTGGGTCCAGTGACCAGATATAGATCAGGAGGACTGGGGATGGCTCTGGATATTCTCTGCATTTACCATGTAATGCTAAGCTATAGTGTACAAAGCAATCACAACCTAGGTAAAACCATCTCAGCAGAAGGGTTAGAGTAGGTTGAGGGTAACTCACAGGCCTCAAATCTGTTGCTGACTTAGGGGGCTTTCTACCAATAGTATATGAAGAATTTCTCCGGAGGAATGGGTGAATGAGAACAAATTATTCCAATAGTCAAGAAGACATCAAAAACTCCAAGGTCAGTCACTGGTCACTGATCCACTGGTTACAAGGTCATTGCCAGCTGTTCTTTCTCTTATTTTGCCACTGAACTTTAATGATAATGGAAGACAAAGTGAAGTTGACAACTTTGTGCAACTGTGCTTCACATAAATCTAATTTATATATGAGTCAAGACATCACCTCATGATGTCATTGGTCCTCTTCAAAATGAAAGATGAACAGCATTTATCTCCTACATAATTTCCTGCAGCACAGTTACCAGAGTAATACAGATATAGAGCTGAAAGAAAACTCAGAAGCCACCTGGTCCAATTTCCTCAGTTTACAAATGAGGAAACTAAGGTGCAAGGCAGTTTTATGACTTAGCCCAGTTACACAGATACAAAGTGTCAGAAGCCAGATCCTCTGACTTTGGAGCCAAGACTCTTTCCATTGTGCCATGTGGCTTCCTAGAGGATATTACATTTCTGTACCATAATGTACTTAACAATTCACAAATCAATGGGCATCTCCTTTGTTTCCAGTTCTTTGCTACTACAAAAAGGGCTGCTATACTTTTAAAAAACTTTTTTACTTAACAAATGCTTACTGAATGTATGTTAAATTAAATATCTAAATCCACTGAATAAGAATATAATGGAATAGTATTATACTGTAATAATGAATGAATAATACACAGAAACCTGGGAGAACTTATACAAAATGACATAGTGTGAAGAAAGCAAAACAAAAAAAAATTTACTTGACTTCAACAATGTATGAAAAGCAATCAAATTATAACTACAATGTATAGAATCAGTAAAATTATAATGAATAATCTAAAATTTTAGAGAATTTCTTACTAAGATCTATCTTCTTCTTAGTAGTGCGTTGGAAGCTATGAATATATAATTTAGAGTCTACAAAAGAATATTCTGTCCTACTAGCTTTAGCTGAATTTTGCTATTTTCATATTAACAAGAAATGAGGCAGAGGGTAAGAATAAAAAGCTAAGATTATAGTATAAAAACAACAGGCAATAAAACAATTTTTAAAAAGAAAAGTAGTGAGGTCCTAAATTAGTGATGGCAAGGAAAAAAGTAGGTAGTGAGTTTCCCTTCTCTGGAAGTCTTCAATCAGGGACTGCATGACTACTTTGGGGCAAATATTTTTACAGGGAATAAATGTTTTAGGCAAGGCTAAGAATACTTATCCTTGAATATGATATCCCATCCTATTCAGATTTTATATAAAAATTGTATAGAGAACAAGAGTTATATATAAATACCTACATGATAATTTAATAAAAAACTTAATAATATAATAAGAATAATGGCTTTCAAAGCTAGCATTTATAAAGCACTTTAAAGCTTTACTTTACAAATATTATCTTATCATAAAAAAGGGAAAAGGTCCCACATGTACAAAAACATTTGTAGCAGTTCTTTTTGTGATGGCAAAGAATTGGAAATTGAGAGGATGTCCATCGACTGGGGAATGGCTGAACAAGTTGTTGTATATGAATATAATGGAAAATATTGTTCTATTAAAAATGAGCAGGTAGATTTCAGAAAAACTTGGAAAGAGTTACATGAACTGATATTGAGTGAAGTGAGCAGAACCAGGAGAACATTGTAAGAGCAAGATTATGTGATGATCAGTTTATGACAGACTTAGCAATACAGTGATCCAAGACAGTTGAAGTAGACTTGGGATGGAAAATGTCATCCACATGCAGAAAGAGAACTATGGAGACTGAAAGACTGAAGCATATTATTTTTATTTTTTTTCTTTCTCATGGTTTTTCTCTTTTGTTCTGATTTTTCTTTCAAAATATAATATGGCAATATGTTTAACATGATTACACATGTAAAAAAGATTTAACAGGTTTTTTTTTTTTTAAGTTGAAGCAAAAAATTTTTATTGTATAGTGAAGGAAGTTTTCATACTCAGATTTCTCAATTCTAATTGTTTTGTGGAGCTAAACTCCTACTCTCCAAATAAAGAAAATAGCCTCCCCAAAACCTCAAGCAAATATTATCTCATTTGAACTTCACAATAACCCTAGGAGGTAGATGCAATTATCCCCTTTTTATAGATGGGGGAACTGAAACAGACAAATGTTTCTGAGGTGGGATTTGAACTCAGATCTTCCTTTCTCCAAGTTCAATGTTCTATCTACAATGCCACCTAGCTGTCTTAAAGCTTATACTTACGCTTGCTCTAAATTTAGTCTATTTAAGTTTCTGTTTACCAGGAATACGTTCTTTTGGCTTCCACAGTCCGGTTCCAAGAAATAAGTCAGTATTATCTTAGCTTAATGTCTTCACTTAGCCCCAGGTGCCTTGCTCATGACTCGCCAGGAAGAAGTCATAATGGTACCATCAGCATTTTTTTTATTCAGTACTCCTTTGGGATGCAAAATCATT
This sequence comes from Antechinus flavipes, assembly GCF_016432865.1. Taxonomy (NCBI): domain Eukaryota; kingdom Metazoa; phylum Chordata; class Mammalia; order Dasyuromorphia; family Dasyuridae; genus Antechinus; species Antechinus flavipes. Next base: position 674,220,367 of record NC_067398.1, read on the forward strand.
TAACAGAAAGATAATGGTCTAGCCTGCTTTATCTATACCCCTAGTATTCTGGAATCTGAGGTAATAGATATATAGCTAATTAATTGGACTGTGGATTTAGTGGGGTTTTTGGTGGCTTCATCTAAGAAGGAAAGGTTTGTTCAATGGCATATTCTCCTGAATCATTTATCATTCTATCCTATAAAATAACAATAAATTACCCATTCTTTATAATGCAACTCAAAGGTCTCCTATCTCATAGGTCTTTTTCTGGTTATCTCTTACTAATTACGGAAATCAGAGAATCCAAGCTGGAAGAGACCTTGAAGGTCATCCAATACAAACCACACTGAGTAATTGCTGACATTTATACAACACTATAAAATTTATAAAATGCTTTCTAAGTATGTTTTTAAGCCTGTGAGGAAAGTACTGTGGATATTATGAAATAAAGCTCAGAAAGGTTTGCCTATAGAAAACTTACATGATCTGATACAAAGTGAAGTGATTAAAACCAGGAGAATAATCTACACAGTAATAGTAATATTGTAAAGATAATCAACTAGGAATGATTTAATAACACTGATCAACAAAATAATTCATCACAATTCCGGAGGGCTGATGAAGAAACGTGTTATCCATCTCTAAAATGAGACTGATGGCTTCAGAATGTAGATGGAAACATTTTTTCCATCTACTTTTAATTGCTTCCCATCCCAAAACAAGCCAGTCATAGCATGTGATATTGGCCTTTCTTAACCTCCCACACTCCTTTTTTTTTTTTTCTCTAGTTGAAACATACTTAAAACCCTTCACACAATATTAAATGGTATGATCTTGGGGACCCTCCAAACTTCTTTTTCCTCAGATATAACACCATGTCCCTGTCTTGGATACCTATGATTACTCTGTATGACATCTATTTCTATTGTTCTTTATTATCTACTATAAAATCTACGGTTAGCACTTTTATCTTACATTTCTTACAATGCCCTGAATTTACAAGGTGCTTAACCAATGTTTCCTAAAATGAATTTACTGAAGTAATTTATATAACCCATAAGAGCTACTAGAAATCTGCGTGCTTCATTCATACCATCAAAGTTTGGCCCTTTCCCACATGCCTTTTACAAGCCACCTGACAAGTGTTACAGAGGCCAGCCAACGAAAACAAGTTAACCAAATACTGATCCATTTCCCTAGTTACTGTCTCATAAACATGGCTCAGCAGTTTAGGTACTTTCTTGCATGTGTTCTAGTGCTATGATCCACCTTTCCAAAATAATATATATGACAAGCACAGTTTATATCAGTTATTTTAGTTTACTTGTTTCTTGATCATCTGTTAGGATGTCAAAGCCCAAGTAGGTAGACTTTATAATAACTACTTCATTTGTTTACCAACCTATACTTTTGTGTTAAAATTTCCCCTCACTTTCAAAGTCACATGGATAACAACATATAAAGGACTGCTTGCCATCTAGGGGAGGAGGTGGAGGGAGGGAGGGGAAAAAAAATCGGAAAAGAAACGAGTGCAAGGGATAATGTTGTCAATATAAAGTAATCATTAAATAAAAATTAAAAAAAAAAGTTAAAAAAAAAGTCACATGGATAAGTTATTAAGTGGGATAAATTAGTCAATGGCAACTTTTTCCTCTGAACAAAAAGTCCTTTGGAAAATATCAAAGCAATTTGTTGAAAGGTCTCTAACTTTCATATTATCATGCACCTCCCCCTTAACGCCTTACAAATTTATAATACTCTATGTTTTCCTTTTTTTGTGTGTTTTAAAATCCTAAAGCACTTCCCAAAATGAATTTCAAAGTACCATTGTTAAAAATGCAAATGACTTACATTTCATTTCCACATATTTCCTGAAGCTTAAAAAATAAAAGACCAAAACAAAAGTTGTATTTATTTCTTCACATCATTAATTTCTTCAACAAAGATAAATTCACAAGTTTTTAATATAGCAGAGTACACTCAACAACGATACCGTTTGAGGATGTATTCTGATGGAAGTGGATCTCTTTGTTAAAGAGAGCTAATTCAGTTTCAATTGATCAAGGATGGACAGAAGCAACTACACCCAAAGAAAGAACACTGGGAAATGAATATAAACTGCTTGCATTTTTGTTTTTCTTCCCGGGTTATTTATACCTTCTGAATCCAATTCTCCCTGTGCAACAAGAGAACTGTTCGGTTTTACACACATATATTGTATCTAGGATATACTGTAACCTATTCAACATGTAAAGGACTGTTTGCCATCTGGGGAAGGGGGTGGAGGGAGGGAGGGGAAAAACTGGAACAGAAGTGAGTGCAAGGAATAATGCTGTAAAAAATTACCCTGCCATGGGTTCTATCAATAAAAAGTTATTAAAAAAAATAAAAAGTAAAAAAAAAAATAAAGCAGAGTACAAACTGTGCCACTGATCATGGCATTCCCAGATCAATGTTCAACAATGACTGGAAAAAGTTTTATAAAATCAAATTGAACTGACAGAGATTAATTTGTAATAGTGGATTTTCTGTACAAATTAATAATAAATTGTAAATGTAGTATTTGTATTATATAAACTATATCTTTCTACATATGTATAAATAAAGTCACCTGTCATAAGCACATCCTTACTACAACCATCTGAATCCTTTTAGGCTCTCCATTTAGACAGCCTTCATTTCTGGACATCTTCTTGGGCAGCTCCTCTCTGCTCTATACTCTTAGAATTCCTTAGCTCCTGTAACAGACACTATTTCTCCTCAATTGTGTGTTCATGGGTCCTAACCTCAAACTGCTTAAGCCAGTTAGTTTTTTATATTTTACCTATATTCTCTGAGAGAAAAAGTTTTGACTAAATTCCTTGTTAGCATACTTGTTCCTTGTTAACATATCAAATGAAAATTCTATCTACCTCTCTTTATCTTTGTTAATATAACTGAAATAAAAATATGTAGATATCATCTAATAACTCCTTACATAATCAAAGCAAAGGCATCTTATAGTTCAATCTCGGATTCTTCAATTCTTAAATATAACACTGTCAAATCACTTTTAAATTACCACCAACAAAATATATTTATGATTATTTCCTAATACTAGAACTAGGTCTGATCACATTATTCACTAGTTAAAAGACGCTTAGAAGCTCCTCACAGTCCACAATATAAAATATAAAACTCTTGCTTTTGTTGATAATAGTTCTCTTCTACCTTATTCCAAACTACCTGTTTATCATTTCATAATGTTCCTTCTTGAACATTGTATTGGGACTCCTTGTTCCTTGAGCTTGTCTTATAGCCTCCTGCTCCCATGCATTAGTATATTATTTCCCCCACGCCTAGCACATACTCTTCTCATTTCAGCAACTGAAATTCTTCTTGATCAAGGCCTAGCCCTACCACTTCCTTATCAAAGCCTTTCCTGATGTCTTCAGTTAGAAGCAATACCTGCCTCTTTCCTTTTCCTTCCATGTTTGACCTCTCTGATGCATTTATCACACTCTATTCTAATAATTATATGTGTGTAATTGTGTACAATAATCTGCTTGCAGAAGACTGATAAAACATGCAGCAAGTACAAAAAGACATGCCCTTTTCATCTGTAGCAACATTAGATGGGGGTCCGCCCACATCCACTTGTAGGTAACCTAACCTCATCTTATTATTTGACTCATTCTCTATGCTTAGATATTTTATTTCTTGTGAATAAATTTCTAATCTCATTAGCATGAATCAGTACAAACTCCTATTTTAGTTCAATAAATATTAGCAATTTAATGAACTGGGGGAAAAAAGCCTTATCCTTATTTCTCTATGTTTAAATATAAAATGAGAGAATTTGGGCAATTTACAAATAGATGGAAACAATAATAAACATAAGAATATATATGTATAACTATTGATAATATATTGGCTATGACAAATGTCCCAGCCTAAGAAACCTCAAATTCTCAATCTCATAGTAACTGTCTTCTCTTTACTTGTCTTCCTGCATTCAACTTCATGTTTCCAACTGCCTTTGGTCCAAGGAAGTACTCAATAACTCCTCCTCTCTCCTCCCCCACCCTCATCCTCTTTTGAACTTCCCCAATCATGTCAAGAGTCCCCATTTTTTTTTTGGCTGCTGAGGCAATTGGGGTTAAGTGACTTGCCCAGGGTCACACAGCTAGGAAGTGTTAAGTCACATTTGAACTCAGGTCCTCCTGACTTCAGGGCTGGTGCTCTATTCACCTACTTGCCCCTTAAAGTCCCATCTTTAAAATCACCTAAGTTCACAATCTTGATGTTACCTTCAGCTCTGCAGTCTTTCTTATAACTAATCAGTTGCCAAATCTTCTTAAATGTCTTCTGTTTCCAATCTATCTTTTCCACTCAGTGGCTAGTGATCTTCCTAAAGTCAGTCAGTAAACTAGCATTTATTATGCAGAACCTGGGTGCTTAATGCTAGGGTATAAAGAAAGGAAAAAGGCAGCCCCTACTCTCAAGGCATTCACAATCTAAGGGGAGAGAAAACATGCAGATAGCTATATGAAAACAAGATATACAAAGTGTCTCTTAAACTATTAAGGCTAAAAACTGCATTAAGATTTTGAAGATACATCAGTTGGAGGATGGCTGAATAAGTTATGGCATATGAATGTTATGGAATGTTATTGTTCTCTAAGAAACGATTAGCAGAAGAAATAGATTAGTGGATCAGTGGAAAAGGCTAGGCTCACAAGACAGAATAGTCAATTATAGCAATCTAGTGTTTGACAAACCCAAAGCCCCTAACTTCTGGGAAAAGAATTCATTATTTGATAAAAACTGCTGGGATAATTGGAAATTAGTATGGCAGAAATTAGGCACGGACCCACACTTAACACCATATACCAAGATAAGATCAAAATGGGTCTATGACCTAGGCATAAAGAACGAGACTATAAATAAATTAGAGAACATAGAATAGTTTATCTCTCAGACTTGTGGAGGAGAAAGAAATTTGTGACCAAAGATGAACTAGAGACTATTACTGATCACAGAATAGAAAATTTCGATTACATCAAATTAAAAAGCCTTTGTACAAATAAAACTAATGCAAACAAGATTAGAAGGGAAGCAACAAACTGGGAAAACATTTTCACAGTTAAAGGTTCTGATAAAGGCCTCATTTCCAAAACATATAGAGAACTGACTCAAATTTATAAGAAATCAAGCCATTCTCCAATTGATAAATGGTCAAAGGATATGAACAGACAATTTTCAGAGGATGAGATTGAAACTATTACCACTCATACGAAAGAGTGTTCCAAATCATTATTGATCAGAGAAATGCAAATTAAGACAACTCTGAGATACCACTACACACCTGTCAGATTGGCTAAGATGACAGGAAAAAATAATGATGAATGTTGGAGGGGATGCGGGAAAACTGGGACACTAATGCATTGTTGGTGGAGTTGTGAACGAATCCAACCATTCTGGAGAGCAATCTGGAATTATGCCCAAAAAATTATCAAAATGTGCATATCCTTTGATCCAGCAGTGTTTCTATTGGGCTTATATCCCAAAGAAATACTAAAGAAGGGAAAGGGACCTGTATGCGCCAAAATGTTTGTAGCAGCCCTGTTTGTAGTGGCTAGAAACTGGAAAATGAATGGATGCCCATCAATTGGAGAATGGCTGGGTAAATTGTGGTATATGAATGTTATGGAATATTATTGTTCTGTAAGAAATGACCAGCAGGATGAATACAGAGAGGCTTGGAGAGACCTACATGAACTGATGCTAAGTGAAATGAGCAGAACCAGGAGATCATTATACACTTCGACAACGATATTGTATGAGGACATATTTTGATGGAAGTGGATTTCTTTGACAAAGAGACCTGAGTTTCAATTGATAAATGACGGACAAAAGCAGCTACACCCAAAGAAAGAACACTGGGAAACGAATGTGAACTATCTGCATTTTTGTTTTTCTTCCCGGATTATGTATACCTTCTGAATCCAATTCTCCCTACGCAACAAGAGAACTGTTCGGTTCTGCAAACATATATTGTATCTAGGATATACTGCAACATATCCAACATATAAAGGACTGCTTGCCATCTAGGGGAGGGGGTGGAGGGAGGGAGGGGAAAAAAAAATCGGAACAGAAATGAGTGTCAACATAATGTAATTATTAAATAAAAAATTTAAAAAAAAAAAAAAAAAAAGAAACGATTAGCAGGATGATTTCAGAGAGGCCTGGAGAGACTAATTGTAAGTAAAAAGTGAAATGAACGGAACCAGAAGATCATTGTACATGGCAACATCAAAATCATATGATGATCAATTCTGATGGACATGGCTCTTCTCCTGATATTTATTATATTTGCATATGTCTCGTTTCTTTTTTGTTTGTTTTTTGTTTTGCTGAAGCAATTGGGGTTAAGTGACTTGCCCAGGGTCACACAGCTAGGAAATGTTAAGTGTCTGAAACCAGATTTGAATTCAGATCCTCCTGACTTCAGAGCTGGTGCTCTATCCACTGTGCCACCTAGCTGCCCCGAATGTGGCTCTTTTCAACAATAAGGTGATTCAGGCCAGTTCCAACAATCTTGTGATGATGAGAGCCATCTATACCTAGAGAGAAGTCCGTGGGAACTGAGTGTGATTCACAACATAACATTTTCACTTCCTTTGTTGTTGTTTTTTTGATTTTTATTTTCCTTCTCATTTCTCTTCCTTTTTGATCACATTTTTCTTGTGCAGTAAGATAATTGTATAAATATGTATGCCTGTTTTATATATATATATACACACACTATACACACACACACACACATATAAATATTACCATGTTTAACAAATATTGGATTACTTGTCATCTAGGGGAGGAAATGGGGAAAGGGGATAAAATTGGAACATAGCATTTTACAAGGGTTAATGTTGAAGAATTATCCATGCATATGTTTTGAAAATAAAAAGTTTTAATAAAAAAAATGACTCCCTTGTATATCACATGGTTGTGTTATCTCTCTCATTAAAATATGAGCTGCTTGAGGACAGAGGCTACCTTTCACTTTTCTTAGTATCCTCAGTGCTTAGCAATGCCTGACACCTAGTAAGAGCTTAACAAATGCTTGTTGATTGGCTGCTCTTTCCCCCTTATCATATAAGTAAAGAACAAAGGAAAGAAACTACTAGAATGTTGGGCAGTCAATTGCACTGAAGAAAGAGTGTAGACTAAATAGTGGCCTATCACAGTCATTCTAGCAGTGAGGTGAAAGAAAAGTTATCAGGCTTGTTTTGAGATGAGACAAAATCTCTTGACATTCCCCAAAGTGACTTTTCAAAGTATGAAGCCACAAATAAGACAGGACACAAGAATGACAAATGTATGACAATCCTGTTACCTCAAAGATTCCTGAACTGGAAAAATTTTCTTAAATGTGACTTAGTTTCTCAGTGATTGCTTCCTCTCAGCTCTAACATCTAACTTGTTATCAGATTGTGTCAATACTTCTCTGCATTCTTTCTTATGAGTCTCTCCCTGAGCCACTTCCCCAATCCAGCCTCCCATCTCTATCTCTCATCATTCTACTTCCTAATTAGTGTCCCTGAGCTTAGCACAATGCCTGCCTGACACAGAGGAGGCACTTACTAATTTCTGGATTTTTGTTGACCAAATGCTTGCCTCCTGTCACTTGTACTTCCATCCTGCCCAGTTCCTGGAAATCAATCTTCTTAAAACATTACTTTCATTATGTCTGTTTCCCATTCAAAAAATCTTAACTGGCAGTCCATTGCTTCATAGGTGCAGCTAGGTGGTGTAGTAGGCAGAGCGTTGAACTTGGGAGTCACAAAGAGCTGAGTTCAAACATGATCACGATCTGCTGGTTGTTCTCCTTGCCTTGAAATTCTCCCCACTCCAATCCATTCTCAACTGTCAAATTAATCTTCCGAAAAAGCCTAAGTCTGAGCAAATTACCTCTAGTGGTTATTACCTCTGGGATAAATATCAAATCCTAGCTAACTTTTAAAGCCCTTCATTATCTGACCCCTTTTGTTCCAACACTACTCTCCAGTGACTGGGGATTCCCAAATACTCTTTGTGCTTGCCATTCCACTGCACCATTGCAGGTATTTTTGGCTGTTCCTCATGCCTGGCAGTTTCTTCATCTCCCTTCATCTTCAAGTCTTAGCTTAATTCTTAACTTCTGCAAAAAAGCCTTTTCTCCTCCTCCTCAAATATAGGGCCTTTCCTCTGAGGCTATCCCAGATTTATTCTGTATTTATCTTGCTTGTACATAGTTGTTTGCAAGTTGTCTCCCTTATTAGACTGAACTTCTTTTAAATAGGATCTGGTTTTTGTCTGTCTTTCTACATACTGCCCTTGTTTAGCATGGAGCCGGATACATAATATTTAGTAAATGCTGGTTGACTGACTGTGTGACCCTGGGCAAATCACTTGAACTGCTGTCTATTTTGGTTTTCTCATCTGTAAAACAGGGATGATATTGCTTACCTTCAAGTGTGGTTGATAAATGAGATATTTGCAAACCTTAAAGTATTACATAAATGCCATTACTATTATTATTACTACCATTACTAAATAAAAACGAAACTCTGCAATTTGGTATTTAAGGAGCCTTTTTAAAGTTTTTCCCCACATAGTTCCAGCTCAAAGTGATCATATTTGTCTTTATAAACACCTGTAATACTATAATTAGACAGTACATATAATTAAACAAAGAGCTGGGCAAAGAGTCAGAAAACCCAAATTCAAATGTAGCCTCAGACACTTTGTAGTTGTATGACTCTGGTAAAATCAGATAACTGATGTCTGCTTCAGTTTCCCCAATGTAAAATGGGGATAATAACAGCACCTATATCCCAGGACTGTTGCAATGCTCAAATGAGATAATATTTATAGAGTGCTTAGCATAGTGCCCAGAACATAGTATGGACTTAATAAGGCTTGTTTCCTTCCTTCCAGTATTATTCTATCTATCTATCTATAATTTATAAAGTGCTTAGCATAGTGCCTAGAACATAATATGGACTTAATAAGGCTTGTTTCCTTCCTTCTGATATTATACTACTTTGTACACTTATTAATTTCAATTTTAGCACTTGATTAAATGGATTCTTGTTATTCTAAAAATGTCACATGTTTTTCCAAAAAGATTTTAGTTCACTAAAGGCATGTCCTGTACTTCTTTGACATTCCCTTCAGTGACTAAGATAGGTGCTGAGAGAGTGTGAGTGTCCTAAAAATGTTCAGCCAATACTTGTTGAATTGATGATATGACTAGAAATCTGTAGTCAGTAAATATTTAATAAAAGGAAAACCTAGCAAAATACTTTGATTTTACATTCAAACAGGATTTACATTAACAAAGAATACAAAACTACTTTTTAATAAGTCAAGCTTTTTTAACCATTATTTCCTATAAGGAAAAAAAAAAAGACTGAAAAGAAGATTACCAGGAGGCCCAAACTTTATTTGATGATGAATTCTTCAACTAAGACAACCCCTATCCTTCAATTTCTAAAAGTCTCCTTATGCTTCTGTACAAGCAGAAAAGGTAAACAGAATTTTAAAGAATCATGCAGTTTTCAGAAAATCTGTAAACATTATCTTAGCTATTGTTATCCTAAACATGAAATCCCTGTCCAGTGGTTTTTAATTTTTTCAATTACAAGTCCATTTTCATCACTCTTTTCTATAATTTTTTAATTCCAAATTCCTGTTCCTCTTTTTCACCATATTTTTTGAGAAAGTAAACATTTTGATATAGATTATATGTATGGGGTCATGCAAAATATTTTTCCATATAAGCCATGTTGCAAAAGAGACACAGACCAAAATAAAGTAAGAAAAATATTCTTGGATCTGCATTTAGATTCCCACCAGTTCTTTCTTTGGAGGTCAATAATGTTTTTCATCTTAAGTCTTTTGGAACTGTCTTGGATCATTATGTTGTTGAGAATATCTAAATGACTCATAGCATAGTTGATCATTGTATAATATTGCTGTTACTATGTACAATGTTTTCCAGGCACAACTCTCTTCAATTTACATGACTTCATATAAATCTTTCCGAGTTTTTCTGAAACCATCTTGCTCACCATTTCTTATAGTACAATAGTATTCCATTACAATCACATAACACAATTTGTTTAGCTATTCCCCAACTAATGTGCATCTCTTCAATTTCCAATTCTTTGCCACTATATAAAAAGAGCTGCTATAAATATTATTGTACCTCTTTTGGATACAGATGTAGTATTGATATGACTAGATCAAAAGAGAGCCATGTCCATCAGAATTGATCATTGTATAGTCTTGTTGTTGTCGTATATAATGATCTCCTGGTTCTGTTCATTTCACTTAGCATCAATCAGTTCATGTAAGTCTCTCCAGGCCTCTCTGAAATCATCCTGTTGGTCATTTTTTACAGAATAATATTCAATAACATTCATATACCATAATTTATTCAGCCATTCTCCAAATGATGGGCTTCCATTCAGTTTCCAGTTTCTTGCCACTACAAAAAAAGGGCTGCTACAAACATTTTTGCACATGTGGGGCCCTTTCCCTCCTTTAAGATCTTTTTGGGATATAAGCTCAGTAGAAACACTGCTGGATCAAAGAGAATGCACAGTTTGATAATTTTTTGAGCATGATATCTCAAAGTTATCTTAATTTGCATTTCTCTGATCAATAGTGATTTGGACCACCTTTTCATATGACTAGAAATAGTTTCAAATTCTTTTTCTGAAAATTGTCTGTTCATATCCTTTGACCATTTATCAGTTGGAGAATGGCTTGATTTCTTATAAATTTGAATCAATTCTCTATATATTTTAGAAATAAGACCTTTATCAGAACTTTTGAATGTAAAAATGTTTCCCCAGTTTATTGCTTCTCTTTCTAATCTTGTCTGCATTAGTTTTGTTTGTACAAAAACTTTTTAACTTAATATAATCAAAGTTATCTATTTTGTGATCTATAATGATCTCTAGTTCTTCTTTGGTCACAAATTCCTTCTTCCTCTACAGATCTGAGAGGTAAATTATCTTATGTTCTTCTAATCTGTTTATAATATCATTCTTTATGTCTAGATCATGAACCCAGTTTGACCTTTGATTTCTATTTCTTCTTTGGTCATAAATTCCTTCCTCTTCCACAGGTCTGAGAGGTAAACTATCCTATGTTCTTCTAATTTATTTATAATCTCATTCTTTATGCCTAGGTCATGAACCCATTTTGACCTTATCTTGGTGTACAGTGTTAAGTGTGGATTAATGCCTAGTTTCTGCCATACTTGTAAGCAATTTTCCCAGCAGTTTTTCTCAAATAGCGAGTTCTTATCCCAAAAGCTGGAGTCTTTGGGTTTGTCAAACACTAGATTGCTATGGCTATTGACTATTTTGTCCTGTACATCTAACTTATTCCACTGATCAACTAGTCTATTTCTTAGCCAGTATCAAATGGTTTTGATGGCCGCTGCTTTATAATACAGTTTTAAACCTGGTATAGCTAGGCCACCTTCATTTGTTTTGCTTTTTATTAATTCCCTTGAAATTCTTGACCTTTTGTTCTTCCAGATGAATTTTGTTGTTATTTTTTCTAGGTCAGTAAAATAGTTTTTTGGCAGTCTGGTTGATATAGCATTAAATAAATAGATTAGTTTAGGTAGTATTGTCACCTTTATTATGTTTGCTCGACCTATCCAAGAGTACTTGATATTTTTCCAATTGTTTAGATCTGACTTTTTTTGTGAGTAAAATGGTTTGTAGTTTTGCTCAGATAGTTCCTGACTTTCCCTTGGCAGACAGATTACCAAATATTTTATACTTGCTGCTGAATTTGTTAGTGATGTACAAAAATGCTGATGATTTATGTGGATTTATTTTGTATCCTAAAACTTTGCTAAAATTGTGGATTATTTCTAATAGTTTTCTTTCTGGTTGCTTCTCTAGAGTTCTCCAAGTATACTATCATATTTGTAAAGAATGATGATTTGGTTTTCTCATTATCTACTCTAATTCCTTTAATCTCTTTTTCTTCTCTTATTGCCAAAGCTAGCATTTCTAATACAATATTGAATAGTAATGGTGATAGTGGGCAACCTTGTTTCATTCCTGATTTTACGGGAATAGTTCCAGTTTATCCCCATTACATATGATAGTTGGTTTTAAATGGTTTTAAATAGATGCTACTGACTATTTTAAGGAAAAGTCCATTTATTCCTATACTCTCTAGTGTTTTTAATAGGAATGGATGTTGGATTTTATCAAATCTTTTTTCTGCATCTATAGAGATAATCATATTTTTTTTGTTAATTTGGTTATTGATATAGTCAATTAGGCCAATAGTTTTCCTAATATTGGACCAGCCTTGCATTCCTGGTATAAATCCTACTTGGTCATGGTGTATTATCCGGGGGATGATTTTCTGTAATCTCTTTGCTAATATTTTATTTAAGATTTTTGCATCAATATTCATTATGGAGATTGGTCTATAATTTTCTTTCTCTGTTTTCGTCCTAGCTGGTTTAGGTATCAGTACCATGTCTATGTCATAAAAGGAATTTGATAGGAGTTCTTCATTCCCTATTTTTCCAAATAGTTTATATATTACTGGAGTTAATTGTTCTTTAAATATTTGGTAGAATTCATATGTAAATCCATCTGACCCTGGGATTTTTTCCTTAGGGAGTTGATTAATAGCTTGTTCTAATTCTTTTTCTAAAATGGGACTATTTAAGTAATTTATTTCTTCTTCTGTTAATCTGGGCAATCTATATTTTTGTACATATTCCTTCATTTCACTTAGTTTACCAAATTCATTGGCAGAAAGTTGGGCAAAGTAATTCCTAATTATTGCTCTAATTTCCTCTTCATTGGTGGAAACTTCTCCCTTTTCATTTTTGAGACTTCAATTTGATTTTCCTCTTTCCTTTTCTAATCAAATTAACTAAGGGTTTATCTATTTTGTTGGTTTTTTCATAAAACCAACTATTAGTTTTATTTATTAATTCAATAGTTTTTTTATTTTCAATTTTATTAATCTCTCCTTTATTTTTAGAATTTCAAGTTTAGTATTTGATTGGGGTTTTTAAAATTTGCTCTTTTCCTTACTCATAGATGTAACAGGAACTCTCCAAATTTGCTTATGAAATAATTTCTAAATCATCTGCCCATTTTGACCTCATCTTGGTATACGTGTGAAATGTTGTTATTCATGCTATAAATTAAAATGAGATTGCAATTAGATAGAAGACTCGCTTATAGACAGACCCTGCCTGAAAAGAGAAAGAATGAGAAGGGGAAGAATAGAGAAAAGAATTCACCTTTAATAATTATAGAGGACTTCCATGAATTTCTGATTAAAAGAGTAGAACTGTGAAGAAACTCAAGTACAAATACAGGAATGAAGAAAAGAACAACAACAACAAAAAAGGTAATCATAAAAGAACAATGATAAAGAGACATTATGTGAGAAAATGACACCTGTATCCTTCCGAATCATCAGGAGTTATAGATAAGTCCAATCAGACAAGGCCTGGTTTGATAATGATAAAAATTAAAAGAGAGGAGATGAAAAATGGAAGGTGTGAATAAGAGGGGGAAGGAAGACTAAGGAAAATAATCTTGCATAAAAAGGGTTCACAAGTAAACACTTATACCAACAAGGAGTGAGGGGAATGGCTGACACTTAAACCTTACTTCTTTTAACTGGTCAAAAAAAGAATATATATACACACACAGTTGGATACAGAAGAACATTTCATACAGTGAAATAGAAGGGAAAAAGGAAGAGGGACTGGGAATTGGAGAGTAGATAAAAGGAGGGATTAGTCCTAAGGAAAACAAGTTCTAAGACGGTACAAAAATATTTATAGTTCTTTTTGAGGTAACAAAGAATGGGAATCTGAGAGATTGTCTATTGATTAGGGAACACATGAACAAATTATGGCATATAAAAGTGATGGAATACTACTGTGCTGAACATTAGCAGCATAATGACCGATCAGAATTCCAAAGGGCTCATGATGAAACATGCTGTGTATCTCCTGAGAGGGAAATGATTGATTCAGAGAATAGATTAAGACTTTTTTGCTTGACTACACATTTTGTCATTTTTTGGTCATTCTTGTTTTCTCAATAGAAGAAAGTAAGAATCTGATCTTTCAACACACACACACACACACACACACACACACACACACACACACACAAAAGATTTCCATTATGTGTCCAAAAGCACCAAAGAATATTTCACAAGACATCTGGTCCTCTTGTGTTCATGATAAACATTTGCAAAAAGACCACTATGGAAATAATTATATGTCAACATGTGTTGTGGAGGATGAAGTAGAGAAAGCCTCCAAAGAACTTTGCAAAATCCTATTAAATCAACATGTATTTTAATATTTAGCAATTTCAATGCAAAGATAGAAAAGGATGGTACAAAATACATTAGAAAATACAATTTAAGACTTAGAAATGAGAATGACCAAAAGCTTTAAAACTATGCAAGAAATCCTCACACTATCATGTAACAAATATTCAAAAAGAATTTAAGGCACTAGACATGGCAAGCATGAAGTAGTAATATACACAAAATATCAGGGAAGAAATAATTAGCTACAAATTATTTCCAAATTAGCTATCTAGGTAAAGTCAGACTATCAACTTGTTAGGGAAAAGATCAAAGAAGAATAAAAATTTAAAACTTACCCAAATAAAACAACACCAATCTGAACTAAACACACTACAAACAAAAAGCTGAAGGATTCAATGTCACAGTACATACAAATCTCCAGTTTCCTCAAGAAGTACAGGAAGCCAGGTTATCTGAAATACCATGCCTCTGTTATATGAATGATGCTTATGGAGGTACATCAGAATATGATAGCAGTTATTTTATATGGAGTTTTATAGTTTACAAAGTTATTTCCTCAGGACACTAAGAAGTAGGTAGTGTTTATTGTTATGATCACCTAAAGATAAGAAAACTTATTTTCACTTTAGAATAAATGACCTGCCCAAGGCCACAGAACTAGTAAACAAAAACTAGAATTCAAATCCAAATGCCTCTTATCACTATCAACATTCCTACTTACAAAAAATAAAGAGAAAACTGTTTCTAGAACCAGGAAAGCAATTTCATAGTTGATAGGGTTTATAGATTGGTGGTAAAACTGATCCAGAAACCATTCTATAAAAGGAAGCTAATTCATATCTTTTCTCTTTGATAATTTCTTTCTTTCTTTCTTTCTTTCTTTTTTTTTTTTTTTAGGAACAAAACTCAGAAATTCAAAATACTCAAATGTCTTCATTTAAATCTTATGTAAAAATGTTTCTTTTCCCAATTTATTGCTTCCCTTCTAATCTTGTCTGCATTAATTTTGTTTGTACAAAACCTTTTTAATTTCATATAATAAAAATTATCTATTTTATGATAAATAATGACCTCCAATTCTTTTTTGGTCACAAATTCCTTCCTCCTCCACAGATCTGAGAGGTAAACTATCCTATGTTTTTCTAATTTTAGCAAATTATAATATCATTCTTTTTTATTATAGCACTGACCCTTGCAAAATCTTTTGTTCCAGATTTTCTCCTCCTTCCCCTCACCCCATTCCCTAAATGGCAGGTATTCCAATACATGTTAAAATATACTTCATTCAAATCTTTCTGGTTCAAGAACTAAGAAAAATTTTCCCTAGCTAAATGTGTAGCTTATTTTAATGTGTGGATTTTCAAGAGGTAGGACCCAATTAGATATAATGCTCTACTAATATAGCTTTGAAAGGCCATGTTATCAGGAGAATGTCAGTTACATAGTACTTGCAATTGTTTGACACCCAAGAGAGAATTCTACCTAAATTCAAAGAGGTTTATGTTCAGATCATTGGTCATCAAGTGATGAATTTTTTTCAATTGCAGCAATGAAACTTCTTTTTTTAGCTATATATGACTTGCAGCTAGCTTCAGGGAAACTGGCACCCATAATCAATAAAACTATAGATTTTTAAAGTTCTGAATACTATTTTTTTATTTTATTTAATCTTTTTTTTTAATTTTAATTTAATTTTATTTAATAATAACTTTGTATTGACAGAATCCATGCCAGGGTAATTTTTTACAACATTATCCCTTGCACTCGCTTATGTTTTGTTTTTTTTTTCCCTCCCTCCCTCCACTCCTCCCTCCCCCCAGATGGCAAGCAGTCCTATATATGTTATCTGAATACTATTATATGTGGCAGCTCTAATGTCCATTAATTAGGGAATGGCTGAACAAATTGTGGCAGATGAATGTAATAGAGTACTATTGTTCTATAAGAAATGATGAGCAGATAGATTTCAGAAATACCTAGAAAGATTTACATGAACTGATGCTGAGTGAAGTGAGAAGAACCAGAAGAACATTGTACACTGGATACTGGATCTATGGCTCTGTGAAGAAGGCAGCCTCTGAGGTGAGTCTTTAAGAAAACCAGGCATTCCAAGAACTATCTTGAAACTCATAACCTAGTAATGCTACTTTACCCTGGTCTATATCCCAATATTGCTTATGTAGAATGGAATAACAATAGCACCAACTTCATAATTTTGCATTAAGACTGGGGTAAAATTTCAGTTGGAAAAGGGCTGAATAAGTTATAGTAATATGAATATTATGGAATATTATTGTTCTGTAAGAAATGACCAACAGCATAATTTCAGAGAGGCCTGGAGAGACTTACATGAACTGATGATTGTACAGCAACAAGAAAATTATATGATGATCAATTCTGATGGATGGGGTTCTTCTCAACAATGACATGATTCAGACCAGTTCCAATGATCTTGTGATGAACAGAGCCATTTATACCCTAGAGAGAGAACTGTGGGAATTGAGTATGGTTCACAACATAGTATTTTCACTCTTTTTTATTGTTTGCTTGCATTTTATTTTGTTTCTCATTTTTTCCAGTTAGATTTGATTTTTCTCGTGCAAGATAACTGTATAAATATATAAGCATATATTGGATTTAACATATATTTCTGCCATGTTTAACACATATTGGACTACTTGTCATCTAAGAGAGGAGGTGGGGGAAGGAAGGGAAAAATTGAAACACAAGGTTTTTCAAGGGTTAATGTTGAAGAATTATCATGTTTTGAACAATAAAAAGCTTTAATTAAAAAACAAACAAACATCTTTTCCATATGGCCCTATTTCTGTCAAAAGCACCTTTATTTTTTCCAATTATCCAGGTTCAAAACCATATTATCCTCTATTTCTTACTTTCGCTCGTTTCACATAACCAATCAATGGTCAAATTTCATTTGCAGGTATTATTTTTACCTACACATTTTCAAATCTGTTCCCCTCTCCTTATCCCCATAGTTATCACTCTAATTCAGGCCTTCATCACCTTTCACCTAAATTATTGTGCTCTCTAGTGGCTTGCTATTATTTCATTTTTATCTCTTCCTTCTTTGTCTACATTTTATAATATACATAATTCTTAGTACAGCAGTACATATTTAACTTATGAGGACATCTACATATTTTGAGTATGAATGGTAAATATTTTAATTTTAAAATCTGGAGACTATGGATCCACATAGCATGATTTCTTAACCTTATCAAATAGCAAGTATTTATTATGCATCTGTGTGACATGTTAACTAGTCTGAATCTCATTTCTTATTACTCTTTTATATATAAATCATCTTGGTAAGAAGTCATGAACCAAATGTTCGAAGGATGTTTAAGGTTCACTTTCTGATCTGATAAATGGTAAAGTAGCCTCTACACTCCCTAAATGTACAGAAATATTTTAAAAAACCAATGCGAATTATTTTTTCATAACAAAATTACCATCCTTTTCTATTAATTGAATCTCACTGGCAACTCTCTAGTCTGGGCCCTTAATACCTGGAAAATGCTTGAAATTGTTTATTAAAAAGGAAAATAGAAAAAGTACTGGCCATGAAGATGTGCGTTCTCTCCAAACTGATACTGTATGATCATGACATGAATTACTATTAATCTCCCTGAGTTTAATAATTCTTCATCTATAAAAGAGATAATACTTATATTCCTTGCCAGACTCAATTGAGACTGTGTCTATAAAGTGCTTTGTAAATTTTAAAGTGCTAAGTAAATATCAGTTATCATTAAAATCACTTCCTAATATGAGCTCCAGATGGTAGTCCCTCTCCCTTTAATCCATTCTGAACCATTTGATTCTCTCATTCCTTCCTTTAGAAACTAGTAGTGGCTCCTAATCTTCCTAATTTAGCAGCTAAAACTCTTCCCTGAGGCTGCAACTCTGGCTTCTAGTCCTGATTTTGCCATTAATTGTCAGTATGACATTTGCCATATACCTTTCTCTAGAAACCTTAAGTTCCACATCAGTGAAATAAGAGGGCCTGGACTAGGCATTTTCATTCATTCATTCAACAACAGCCTGTGTGTTGATACTCTGAATCAATTTGTGTTTCTTTTTATTCTAAACAAGCAGGTTTCTTTTATTCTAAATAAACAGAATTATATAAGAGGTACCTCTAGAACTGGAGGTAAATACTGCCTAGACAGTAGTGCCAGCAAAACCTGGGGAATACCATTTATGAGATTACTGGGTGAGAAGGAGTGGTTGGCCTGAGGAAAAGCAACAGCTGATTGGCTGGCCATAAATGACTATAGATAGGTAAGAGGTGGGGGAAATTCATTCATTTACTCAGATAGCAAACATTTATTAAAAACCTATGGTGCACAAATACTGTATTAAAGGGAGAGTTGCAGTGATTAGTTAAAAATATCTCCCATGAAAGAAGCAGATTTATCTCACCTCCTTAGAAATATTAAGAAGGCATTTTAAAATTATCCAAGTCTGAAAGAGAAAATTATAATTCTCTACAAATTCAGAACAATATTTTATTCTCTTCTTTCCAGAACAGCCAAAAAGGGATTCTTCTATGAAACAAGGCAAAAACACACAAACAAAACCCCCCAAAAAACAATTAAGGCAGTAACCAAAGAAGGGCATTCCTAGAATGATTCATCTAGACCAGATTAAGGTAATGATCATCATAACGAAGTGTCAGATACTTCCTCATACGTAGGAGGCAGAGCCAAGTTGGCAGGGTAAAGATAGGGACTCTTCTTAGCTCTTCCCCAAAGCCCTCCAGATCCATTTAACCAATGACGCTAAACAAGCTGTAAAATGGCAGAACCCACAAAGATGGAGTGAAACAATTTCCTAGGCTTAAGACAATTTAGAAGGTCAGCAAGGAAAGGTCTGTTACATCAGGGTGAGAGAGGAGCATAGTCCAGGTCTAGAAAACCAGGAGCAGGCCTCAGGTTGACTAAATCAGTGGTGACTGCTAGTGGCAGCAGTAGTGGTTTTAAGATCTCTTAGCCAACTCACAGACAGTCCAAGGGTTGGAAAATGGGTCAGAAGGAAATTTATAGAGGTTCCTTTGCTGGCACCAGCATTGCCTATGCTTGGATCCTGTATCTTTGTCCCAGCATGAGAAGGAGAACTATCAAAGCAAAGCTTGCAGCTGAAGAGGAGCATGGTTGAATTTCCAGGGTTGAAAAGAGTGCTTATGGTCTTCTCTTACAAACTAGCGCACCACACAAAAAAGTAATAAACACACTTCCCCCTAGATCATACCACCTTGGAAGAGTCAAAAACTTATAGGTTACTTCTGAAAATACTGCACAAAAAACCCAATGCTTGGGTCAATACCCCCTCCACTTGGGAAACAAGAGGCCCATTTTAGCATAAAGTTAAAAGTTAAAAAACATTCTGGAAAATTGGCAAACAGAAAAAAATTTTGATTACATAAAGTTGTTATGGTTTATAAAACACACATACTTAGAAGACAACAAAGTCAAAATTCCTGCATCCAAAATCTCAAAAAAAAAAAAAAAAAAAAAAAAATGAGTTGGTCACAGGCCATGGAGGAAGTCAAAAAGGATTTTTTTTAAATCAAGTAAGAGAGGTAGAGGAAAAAATGGGAAGAGAAATGAGAGTGATAGAAGAAAATCATGAAAAAAAGGGAGTCAAAAGATTGGTAAAGAAGACACAAAAAATACTGAAGAAAATATCACCTTAAAAAACAGAATAGGCCAAATAGAAAAAAAGGCACAAAAATACAATGAAAAGACTACTGTGAAAAGCAGAACTGGTCAAATGGAAAAAGATACACAAAAATTCAATAAAAAGAATAACTCCTTAAAAAGTAGAACTGGCCAAATGGAAAAGGAAGTACAAAAGCTCACTGAAGAAAATAAATTCTGAAAAGTTAGAATTGAGCAATTGGAAATTAATGTCTTTATGAACATCAAGAAACAATTTAAAAATTTAAAAAATAGAATATGTAAAATATTTCATTGGAAAAACAACTGACTTGGAAAACAGATCCAGAAGAGTTAATTTAAGAATTATTGGACTTCCTGAAAGAGCCTAACATCTTCTTTCAAGAAATGATCAAGGGAAAGTGTCCCAATATCCTAGAAGCAGAGGGTAAAAAAGAAATTGAAAGAATTTACCTGTCATCTCCCAAAAGAGCTCTCCAAATGAAAACTCTCAGGAATATTAAAGCCAAATTTCAGAACTTCACAGGTAAGGAGAAAATACTGCAAGTGGCCAGAAAAAAAACAATTCAAATATAGTGGAGCTGCAGTTGGATTAACAAACAATTTTTTAGCAGCTTTTACATTAAACAATCAGAGAGCTTGGAATATGATACCCCAGAGAGCAAAGAGCTAGGATGATTAACCAAGTAACCAAGTAATTAACCAGTAACCAAGAATCACCTACCCAGCAAAAAGGAATACAATCTTTCAAAGGGAAAAATAAATATTCAGTGAAATAGAGCACTTTCAAGCATTCCTGATGAAAAAACCAGAGCTGAATAGAAAATCTGATTCTAAATACAAGACTCAAAAGCAGCATTAAAAAGGAAAACAGGAAAGAGAAATCATAAGAAATTTGATAAACCATTTATATTCCTACATGGAAAATGATATTTATGACTCCTAAAAACTTTCCCATTATTAGGGCAGTATATAAGGAGTAGATAGAAAGCTGAAGTGTGAATTGAATGTGAAGGTATGGTTATCTAAAAAAATAAAATTAGAGTATGAAAAAAAATGCCCTGGGAGAAAGGGAAAGGAAGAAGTAGAAGAAGGGGATAAATTATTTGACATAAAAGAGGCTTAAAAGAGATTTGACAATGGAGGAACATATTAACATTACTCTCATTGGAATTGGCTCAAAGAGGGAAAATGTACACACTCAGGTATAGAAATCTATCTTACCATACAAGAAAGTGGGAAGGGAAGGGAATAAGAGAAAGAGGAAAGAGAACTGATAGAAGGGAGGCAGTTTGGAGGAAGTAAAAGTCAGAAACAAAACATTTTTGAAAATGGACAGGGTAAAAGGAGAGAAAGACCAGGATAAAGGGGTGGATGGGTGTATAGGATGGAGGAAAATACAAAGTTGGTATTTATACTGTGAAAAAAAAAATCGATATTAACTTTCTCTGATAAAACTCTGATAGAAACCCAACTCAAATTTATAGAAAAAAGAGCTATTCCTCAATTGATAAATGACCAAATGATATGAACAGGCAGTTTTCAGATAAAATAATCAAAACTATCTGTAATCATATAAAAATATTCTTTTTTAAGCTTTTTATTTCCAAAACATATACATAATTTTTCAACATTGACCCTTGCATAGCCTTGTCTTTCAGATTTTCCCTTCCTTCTTCCCATCTTCTACCCTAGATGGCAAGCAATCCAATATATGTTATATGTGTTAAATCCAATTTGTATAAACATATTTATACAATAATCTTGCTACATAAGAAAAATCAGATCAAAAATGAAAGAAAATGAGTAAGAAAACAAAATGCAAGCAAACAACAATAAAAAGAGTGAGAAAGTTATATAGTGATCCACATTCAGTTCCCATAGTCCTCTCTCTGAGTGTAGACGGCTCTCTTCATCACAAGCTCATTGGAACTGGCATCAATCACCTCATTGTTGGAAAGGGTCACATACATCAGAATTGATCATTCAATAATTGTTGCCATATACAATTATCTCCTGGCTCTGCTCATTTCACTCAGCATCAGTTCATGTAAATCTTGTCAGACCTCTCTGAAATCATCCTCCTGATCGTTTCTTATAAAACAATAATATTGCATAATATTCATATACCATAACTTATTTAGCCATTCTCCAATTGATAGGCATCTATTCAGTTTCCAGTTTCTTGCCACTACGAAAAGGGCTGCTACAAACATTTTTGCACATGTGGATCCCTTTCCCTCCTTTAAGATTTTTTTGGGATATAAACCCAATAGAAACACTTATGGGTCAAAGGATATGCACAGTTTGATAGCCCTTTGGTCATAGTTCCAAATTGCTCTCTAGAATGGTTGGATCAGTTCACAACTTTATCAGCAATGTCTTAAGTGTCCCAGTTTTCCCACATCCCCTCTGACATATCTTTTCCTGTCATCTTAGCTAATCTGAAAGGTATGTAGTGGTACCTCAGAGTTGTCTTAATTTGCATTTCTTTGATCTATAGTGATTTAGAGCACCCTATGAAAAATATTCTAAATCTCTATTAATGAGAGAAATGAGAATTAAAACAGCTTTGAGTTACTACCTGTAAAACGTGAAAATTAAAACACTAAGGCACTATTGGTGTAGCTGATTCAACCATTCTAGAGAATAATTTTAAACTATGCCCAATGGGCTATAAATCATTGTATCCTTTGGCCAACAATACCACTATGTCTGTATTCCTAAGAAATAAAAAATAAAAAGGAAAAGGACCAATGTGCACAAAAAATATTTATAGTAGCTTTTTTAGTGATAGCAAAAAATTGGAAAGTGAGGGAATGTCCATCAATTGGGGAATGGCTGAACAAATTGTTGCATATGATTGTGATGGAATACCATTATGCTTTAAGAAATGGTGAGCTTCTGTATCTCAAGGAAATTATAAAGGACAAAATATTTGCAAAAATGTTTATAGCAGCTCTTTTTGTGGTAGCAAAGAACTGGAAAAGGAATGGATGACAATCAGTTGAGGAATGGCTGACCAAGTTGTACATGAAGGTAAAGGAATATTATTGTTATATAAAAAATGATGAACAAGCTGATTATAGAAAGGCCTGTAAAGATTTACATGAACTGATGCTGACCGAAACAAGAAAACTAGGAATACACTATACACAAAAATAGCAAGAATGTGCGATGATCAATTATGAAAGGCTTGGTTCTTCTCAGTAGTTCAGTGATCCAAAAGAATCCCAACAGACTTTGAACAGAAAATGCCATCTGCAATGAGAGAAAGAACTAAGGAGACTGAACGTAAATCAACATATGCTATGTTCAATTCTTTTTTTTTTTAAATCATTCCCATGGTTTTCTCTGTTTGCTCTGATTTCTCTCTCGCAACATAATTCATTAAAACAATGTGTATTAAAAATAAGTAAACTAAAAAAAGAGAAAATGGTGAGCAGGATACTTTCAGAAAAATATGGAAAAGCTTACATGAAATGATGCAAAGTGAAATGAGCAGGATCAGGAGAATATGGTACACAGTAATTGCAAAGTTATATGATGACCTACTCATGAATAACTTAGCTATTCTCAGCAAAACAATGATTCACAACAAATCTATAAGATTTATGGTAAAAGGTGTTGTCGTTTCCAGAGAAAGAACTGGAAGAACCTGAATGCAAATCAAAAATATTTTTTGTTTTCTTTATTTTTGTGTGGTTTTTTTGTCTGTGTTTTCTTTTACAAAATAACTTACATGGAAATATGTTTTACATAACCACACATGTATAACCTACGTCAAATTGCTTGCCTTCTCAAAGAGGAGAGATGGAAGGAAAGGAGAGAATCTGAAACTCAAAAAAAATTTTTTAAATTTATCAAAGCTTTTTATTTACAGAATATATACATGGGTAATTTTTCAACATTGACCCTTGCAAAACCTTCTGAGGAACTCAAAACTTTAAAAAAAAATATGAAAATTGTTTTACATGCTACTGAGAAAAATAAAATATTAATTTTTAATAGAATCAGGAAAAAAAGAAGTTTCACCTTTGGCCACCTGAAAAGAAAAACTAGAGTATGTTCAAAGGCCGATTTTAGAAAAATGATTCTCCAAGGGTATCCTAAAAGTTAAGTGATTAACGCTTTGTTTGATGAAGCAAAATGTAAACTGAAACTCTCTTTGAATTTTGTAACTGTTTTATCTTATTTGGACATTTTTCTATTGTGTAAGAATGCTCTAACTGTTCACTCAGCAATGGCTAAGAGGGAACGAGATTTTTAGAATCAAGTTCTTTCCATCTCTGTTCTCTCTCATAAGCAGAAATGCCTGGATTAGAATAATCTGAATTAATAAGAATTTTCTGGCAGGCTTCTACCTAAAACAAGAGTATAGAACTTTCTTTCACACAGTTTTCAAGCTTAGTAGAAGGGAAAAGATACTAGATGACTGCTTGTTGAATATATTATGGTAAGGGTTCCTGTTCAGGTTAAAGGTCAATTAGATGGCCCACTGTGTACCTTTCCAAGGTAAAAATATAGGACACTGGACAGAGAATATTAGGGAACAACCAATAAGGGAAGGACAAAGACAGAAATCTAGTAAAAGATGTTTAGGATGATTGGTCAGAAAGAAGATTGAGGAGGATTAATGAGAATTGTGGGAAAAAGTGGAGAATTATGCTCAGGAGAGAGCAATGCCACAAAAACCCACAGATGAGTTATTATTTAGGAGGGGGTGATTAATAGTATCAAATGCTGTAAAAATGTCAAGGAGGTAAACTAATAAAAGCCATAGAATTTATTAATTAAGAAATCACTGGCAACCTTGTAAAGAACAGTTTCAACCAAAAAGAACACTCCATGCTGGAATGACTAGGGTTGAGAAATGTGATAAAAGGACTCCAATCTGTGAATGTAGTTAGCTTTTTCTAGGAATTTGGCTTAAGGAAATGGTAGAGTCTAGTGAAGGTTTATTAAGGGTGAAAGAGACCTGGATATGTTTGTAGGAAGCAGGAAATAAACCAGGATAAAGAAAGATTGAAGATTAAAAACAGAAAGTGGATGATTAAAAGGGTAAGATCCCAAAGGAAATGGGAAGGAATAGGATCAAGGAAATAAGCAGGAGGAAGAAAGGGCTATCTTCTTCCCCCAATACTGGACTAAACCAGAAGAGAATAGGAGATGATACTATGGGGACATTGGGCAGATAACTAGAGAGGAATTCACAAGAGGAGGCTTTGATTTTCTTGGTAGAGTATATAATAAGGTCCTTTGCTGAATGAAGAGTGGAAAAGATATGGTAAGTGGCTTGAGCAAAAAAAGAAGTTTAGAAAAATTGATCTGGGGAGTGTGTTACAATCATGGAAAGGTAAAAGGAGCAACGTGCAGTGGTGAGGGATCAGCTGAGATGAGATCACTTTGTACTGAATGTAGCATGATTCTATGACTTTCTACAACATTATTCAGCAGTATATCAGTAGAAACAAAGGTGGATGGTGAGTGGAATAATTTCAGAATGGGATTTGGAAAGAACTGAATGACCGGACTGATGATAAGGAGAGACTTTAAGGTGGAAGATGAGTAAAGTTGGAATGGTCCTCTTATAGCAGGGCTTAAATTTTTTCCACTTATGACCCCTTTTCGCCAGAGAAACTTTTACATGACCCTGGGTATATAAAAAAGATATACATATCAAACATTTACTATAATAAATCATAATTTCATGATACCCACATTCAGTTACAAGACCTGCTATGGAGTCACAATCCATAGTTTAAGAAGCTGAGATTGATAGCACCAATACGTTAAATAGAGAAAAGGAAAGCCAAAGCCAGGCTAGAAAAGCAGGGAGACAAGATGATCAGAAGCTGTAGTAAGGACAAAAAACAGGTTTGAAGGATGAGCAAAAAGAAGAAAGGGAAGAAATGTCAGAGTACTGAGTTTTAGAGGTGGAGCATTTTTGGGTGATAAGATCAGGTGTCAGATGTGGGTGAGGTAGAGTAAAGGTACAATTCATGGAAGTTGAAAAAGTTAATGAACTGGGAAACCAGCATATCTGAAGCCAGTTCTTTCAGTTCCTAAGGATGTTGTTCATCTGGCACAAGAGACCTGAATTCATCAAGGACAACTCTTTTACTATTATATCCTTACTTATGTTAGTTGTCAACTCCCTATTAGACATCTTTTGTTCTGTTTTTCCAGTTCAAAGGTTATTCTCTTAGGCAAGTCAACAGAAGTAAAATAATAACTTGAGTAGCTCAACTTTCTATTATCAGCTGTCCTCCTAGCCAACTCTAGCAGTGATCTGATTCTTTCTTTGATTCTCCTTTTCCCTAATACAGCTTTTAAAAAAATATTCTTCTCTCAGCTTTCTTCAACATCCAGTAATAATCATAAACTAAAGCAATCTTGACATTACAATATGAAGCTACAATTTTATAGTCACTTTCCATTACCTGCTTTTGCTCTACCTTCTGAATATACATTGTTAAAAATCTATATTAGTTGGAAAGTTCTGTGCACATTTTTGTTGGTTTTTTAAGATAATTCCTCTTTTTCCTCTACATTGGTATAGGTCCAGTCTCTGTAACAGATTAGATAATATTTTAATGCACAGAAGAGAACAGAAGAAACCAGAAAGAATCAGACCAGTAGGAAATCTTTGAAAGTTACATGTTGAATTTATTGTGTATTTTAGATGAAAAACCATACATAGCAGAGATCTAAAGTGTCTTGCACAACCCACCTCCTTTTTTCCCCATTATGTATATGGAAATTCCCATTTCACTTGGTATTAATATTAATTTCAGGTTGATAAAAAAAAACTTAAAATATGGCCATAAGCAAAACAATTAACCTCTCAGCACCCTAGGAAACTTAAGATTGCAGAGTAGTTTCAATGAGTCCCTATTACAGTTATTGTGCAAAAAAACCAAAAATACAGTTTAGTTGTATCCAACTCTTTATGACCTATTTGGGGTTTGTCTAGCAAATATACTGAAGTACTATGCTCATTTTATAGGTGAGCAAACTGAGGAAAATAGGAGTAGGTGGCTTGTACAGAGTCACACAGCAAAGAAGTGTATGAGGGCAGTTGAACTGGTCTAATTGCTTAATAAATGTATGATAATCTTGCCTTATTAAACTAAGGAAAAAGAAAAACGGGATGTAAGATGACTACTCTTGAAATATTGTAGAAAGAACAATGACTTTAGGTTTAAAGCCCAGAGAATCTAGGTTCAAATCTTAGCTCTGTTAATTAGAGGTACTTAGGCAAATCACCTTCTCTGGGCCTCAGTTTCCTCAAAAGAAAATGAAATATTTAGGCCAGATGATTTCTGAAGTCTCTTTCAGCTCTAAATCACATAATGACCCAATCATATTTAGAGTTGGAGAGATTAAATGACTTGCCAAAATCATACAGGTAATAAAAAGTAGAAAGGAGATTTGAACTTGTCTTCTTTACCTCCTGACAGTAAGTGAACCTCAAAAAATCTAGACATCTAAAAACACAATTTACTTAATGATTCTGAATGTTACACCTTTAGCTTCTAAGACCTCACCTTGGTGTAGTATTTTTAGAAATGTCTGTCTCTAAACTTCTCTTTGAGTTCTCAGAATAACTTGGTGAATTAGGTAGGGCAAACAGTATTACCCACATTGTCTAGAGAGGAAAACATAAGGGCTTTTCTTCATGGCACAAAGGAAATTTCCTCATTTCTGTCCCAGTACTTCTTGTACTAGTTAAAAGAACTCAGCAAAAGTTCTTTAGTCAAATCTTTACAAGTATAACTCAGCAAACAAGGCAGAGCAAGCAAAAAAGCCGATTTAATAACTGAATTTTTCGATAAATTTGAAGGATAGATCAAAAGAAAAAAGTGTGAGTGGGGAAATATTTCAAGGTGATGTGACGCACAGCTGGACAGAAAAGTCACTGACATGATCTAAAGGAATACCCTTACACCACACTATTTAAGGGACCAAAAAAAGATTAAAAGGAATGGCTTTCTTTCACCGTATAAGAAAAGAAACTTAATCACTTCTTGCTTTTTAAAAAAAAAAAAAAAAAAAAAAAAAAAAAGGAATTGCAGAAAATGTTGCTGAACCCTCAACGATATGCACCTGCAAGTTAAAGGCAGTCTGGAAAAGAAAAGTCAAGAGGGGAAAAAGCCGGCTAGCTAGAGAAACACAACTGGCATTCGGGGATCCAAGAACCAAAACCCCAAGTTTGGAGCAGGAAAGCAGTTAAGCAAAGTTGAAAGATCAAGGTTGGGAATACAAATGTCCCTCACCTATCTTTCCTTGAGTCACAACGACAAAGTCCAGCCCACCTTCAAAATTCAAATCTTGTAATCAGCAGCAGTGAAATGATCTCTTTCCTCTCCTAGCGCCCCCCCCCCCCACTATCATTTTTGAAGCTTTCCTCCCTGCCCCCCACCCCGGGATTTTATCAGTGGCCGTTAGTAGTTTGGCCCAATCTCTTTTACTGAATGACTGGCAAAGTGCATGGGTTAGAGTGCAAGGGCAGGGGGAAGAGGGAGATAGAGAATGTAGAGTGCTGTCTTCACTTCCAGGACATTTTTGGAAGGGCTAAGGAATAGGGGGAGAGGAGCCTGCTCTCTTAGCACAGTGCCAGGCATATAAGAGGTGTTTTAAAAATGCTTCTTTCCTTCCTAATAGGGAAGGAGAGGTTTGAGGGTGGTGAGAGGCGACAAATCTAGAAATCGGGGGTGGGGTGAGGCATAACAAACGTGGATATTTTGGGGGGCAATGGGAGACAAAAGGTCTAGAAGTTGGGGAGGAAGGAAAGTGGGGCTGACGTTAATCATAGTTGGAGGAACCAAAGGAGAATATGGCCACAGATCCGAAAATTAGGGGAAGGAGGGAGAGGAGAGACGTGGGTTTGCGGGAGGCAGTGGCGGTGAAGAGGCAACATCTGGATGGAGGGGCACGAGGGGCTAAGAAGCTAGATTAAGGGGCGGAGAGTGCAGACATCTGTTCGGGCTTAATTATTGAAGGGGTGGAGCGGAGGGAGGGGTCACTGCCCTCCGAGGTCTTCCCCAGGGCTGGCTCCAAGGAAGAAGAGGGGAAGGGGGGCGTCTCGGGCCCGCGCCGAGGGAGGAGCGCGCGCTCCTGTCAAGGAGGACGCGCCGCGCGCCACCTGCCTCGGGGGCGGAAGGGAGAGGAGACGCCGCGGCTCCCACCTCCCGCCTGAGGCCCAGGCCCGTCGCAGCCCCTCACACTCACCCCGTGGCCGTTGCTCCCGCCGCCCCCTCGACTCTGCTGGGCCTGTCACCCACCTCAGGTCGCCCGACGCTCCCTCCGCCTCACTGGCCGGGACGCGCCGCCACAGCCATCCAGCCCAGCCCAGCCCGGCCCCGCCTCACGCACCCTGCGCCGGGGGCAGTGGTGGAAGAAGAGGGGGAAGGGCCGCACCGCCGGGCCTTCCTATTTGTTGGCTTTCCCAGCCGAATCTACCTATGAACCAATGAGAATGCCGCATCCGCGGGGTGGGGTGTCGAGGTGGGGCTCGAGGCGGCAGCGCCTAGGTTGCGGGGGCGGGCACAGGGGAAGAGGGCAGTCATTGGTGAGAGAAGTGCAGACGAGCAGCAGGCCGTTAACCAATCGCCGTGCCGCGGGCGGGGCTACTAGCAGAGCGGGCCTGGGGTAGTGGGGAAAAGGTTAGCGGGGCCGCAGGTAGTACCGGGCGGCGCACGTGTGCGGGTTCTTTGCGCGTTCTGCGCTCCCGCCGGGGATCGCGTCCCTCTTCTCCGGCGGAGAGCGGTTTTGATTCAGTTCCTGCATCGCACCAAGCTCTGAGATGGTGGAGACCCCAGTGAAACAGCCCTTGGCCTCCAAGCGCCTCCATTCTACGAGCGGCGAACAGCTGGGACAGATAAGTAACTACGCAGATCTGCGAACGCAGATATGTGTAAAACAGCGTGCTTCGGCGCTTCGAGGGCTAGACTCGGACTTCGGGAGAGCTGATAGCTGGGGGATCCTGGGCAAGCAGCTTAACCGCTGACAGCCTCAGTTTCCCCGTCTATACTAAGTGGAGGTGATAGAACTACTTCCTACGGTTTTTATGAGGAGCCAATGAGGTGAAATGAGTAAAGCACTTGACAGCGCCCAAGAATAGTAGGTGTTTAATAAATTGCTTGTTTCCTTCCCCTTTCTCTTGCTCTGACCAGAGTGTTACAAAAGTCTTAAAAATGCAGCAAAACTTTTGGGACCCCGGCCTGTGCCACTCATCTCCCAGTGTGACCTGCAGATCACTCAAATTCTCGGGGTTCATCAGTAAAATGGGGAGACCAAACTAGAACAGAGTTTCTTAAACTCGGGTTCTCGTCCCCATGTAGGTTCGTGTAACTGAGGGTGGGGGCCTCAAAATTATGATTTATTATTAGTAAATATTTGATTTGTCTGCCTGTTTTATATAACTATTCCCAGGGTCACGTAAACTTTTCTCCAGTGAAAAGTGAGTCATGAGTAGAAAAAGTTTAAGAAGCACAGAATTAGGACATCACCAAGGCCCATTCTTGCTCTAAATCTGACCTCTTAGATCATAGATGAGCTACTCACACCGAGTGAGTATTTTTTTTTTTTTTTTGTGAGACATAATATTCAGCTGGAAGAATTCGCAGGACTTTCCAGGAGTCCCTCCAGCCAGCGAAGTCTCTGGTTAGCCTCACTTTCCATTTTTCTTCTGGGAGACTCCAGTGAAACAGGTGACTTTTGGGGTTGCGGGTTTTTGTTGTTGTCATTCTTACCACAGCAAGAAAACCAACTGTTTGATGGCCCATTCCTTCATTTGCCAATCTGCCAACTAGGGCAGACCCTCATTTTGAAAATCTAGCTACTTGTCTCTAGTCCATATCTCTTGACCCCCCTTCCATCTGACTTTTCCCTCTGGGAATAGTAATCAAAGCCCTGTTATCATTGCTGTTGGAAATAACATGACAGTTGACCCCTCTCTAGATAGGGATGGTCTTGATTTTACATTTGTATCCTCCTCACATAGCAGGAGATGAGTATATATTTTTCATTCATTCTTCAGTTACCAAGTTCTTTCATTTCCACCTCTCTGAAAATCTCTCAAAAGCCTTTATTCAATTATTATAATTATTATTGTTCTCTAATATCACTGCCCCCATGAAATATATGCCCTTGTCAGGATTTTCTTTTATCTTTCCTCTGTCTCCCTTTCCAGGCCTTCTAATATCTTTCTTATGAATTGATCAAGTCACATCATTCATCATTCTTCTGTTCAAAAATTATCAATGACTCCCTTTTAACTTTCTTGAAACATGAAAACTTTGTTGCATGGATTAATTCCCTCCACAACCTATTGACACTCAACCTTTCCAGCCTTATCTGGTCTTCCTCCCTTCCACTGAGCCTACATATTCCAGCTAATTGGGAATAGTTGTTGTGCACATAGCTCACAGCTAAGTGGAAAGAGCTGAATTTGGAGCTGAGCCAGACAACCCAGGTTCAGATAACAGCTTTGCCATTGCCATTGCCACAATTGTAATTGTGGACCTGCCAGTAAAGCTTATTGAACCTCAGTGTCCTTCTCTGAGAAATGAGGAGTTTGGATTAGATGCCCTCTGAGATACCACCTACCTCTAGATCTA
Source organism: Antechinus flavipes (assembly GCF_016432865.1). Taxonomy (NCBI): domain Eukaryota; kingdom Metazoa; phylum Chordata; class Mammalia; order Dasyuromorphia; family Dasyuridae; genus Antechinus; species Antechinus flavipes. The sequence goes on from NC_067398.1 coordinate 674,252,057, forward strand.
TGATGATCCTGTGTCCCCTGCAAGCAACCAATTTGGCTTTTAGAAATATTAAGAAGGTATTTTCAATTTGTTCTAAGCCAGGCATTGGTCTAAGTCTTGGGGATACAAAGGAAGAGACAACGTGCAAACAACTCTAGAAATAAGATGTAGACAGGGATACTTGAGAGATAAACAACTGTGGGAAGAGCCTGGCATTAAGAGACTAGTCAGAAGCCTTGGTGAGAAAACCTTATCAGTTGTTCTTTAACTAGCAGTGCTTCACTCCCCTCTCTTCAAAATAGCTCACTGATAGGAAGAAGTACTCCCTGAAGTAAATAAAGGAAGTGATCAGGGAAGGACAAGATTCACCTAGATTTGGGTCCAAGGTTGGAAAACCACCGCACCCCATCTTTAGTTTTAGATGAGAACAATTAGTCAGTCCAAGGATCCTAGACTAAGTGTGCATTCCTATTAGGATGACTTTGCAAAAGAATCATGTCCAATTAGGCCCGTGGTTCATTATACATTATCAAGTGAGTTGAGAAGAAATGGAATTGCAGAAGTTGGAGTAAGCATAGTGTTCTAGGGAGAAGAAAATGTCCAAGGGGGAAGAAGTTGAGGCTGAGGCTCTTCTTAGGCTGTCTTAATAAATACCCTTTTTCTAAAAGCTACATTCTCAACTGATAATTTTTTGAGAGAAGAATACCAGTGGGGGCTCAAGCCAACATATCTCTAGAGACCCAGAAATTGTGCAGTCATTTCAGTCGTGCTTGCTTCTGTGACCTATTTGGGGTTTTCTCGACAAAGATACTGAAGTGATTCATCATTTCCTTTATCCAGATGAGGCAAATAGGGTTAAGTGACTTGCCCAAAGTCACCCAGCTGGTAAGTGACTACTTGAGTGAACTCAGGGCTTCAGACTCAGTGCTCTATCTGATGCATATTTCCAGTAGGGAAGTGGTCAAAGAGGTACGTAGTAGTTTTAGAAGGATGGTTCTCTGGGACATTCATAAAATTTTAAATGTCTATTGTTTTATTAAAGGATGTAAAATGTTAACCCTAAATTGCCTAATTATGAAAGTTGCTTTTGTTCAGTAACAGGGTAGATACCTGTCTGAAGGCATGAGGGGACTCAGATAGTTCTCTGTCTTTCTCTCTGTGTGTGTATGGGGATGTGAGGGAATGTCTATCTCTGTCTCTGTCTCCTTGTGTTTTGGGTCTCTGTCCCTCTCTCTGCCTGTCTCTGTTTCTCTGTGTCTGTCTGTCCCTCTTTGTGTCTCTATGTCTGGTCTGTCTCTGGCTATCATTTATCAGAATAATGATAAATTAATGAAAATCATTTCTGGAAGACTTGTGCCTAGAACACAGTGTACAGTATTGATCTTCTTCCTTATAGCATATTGAACCTCGCCAGTTCACTGAAGTATAATATTTTTTTATTATAGTTACCTCTGATTTTTCTTTCCACTAGAATTTAAGTTCTATAAGGGAGCGAAATATCTCACCACAATTTTCTCTCTCTCTCTCTCTCTCTCTCTCTCTCTTTTTTTTAGATTTCAATGGCACAATAAAATTTATTTATTTATTTTTTAATAGCAGTTTTATATCTCTTGTAGCACCTTGCTAAGTGTTTTGCCTGAGAATCTAAACAAGAGCCATATGTCTTTCTATTCCATCTCCCCTCCTTTCTTAGCTCCAGGGAAGGAACCAGCACAGAACTCCAACAGTCCTGGCACACTTAGCATCTTCTGCTTCTCAGTCCTATTCTCCTTCCTCAGATAATATGGCAGAATTCAAATTCAGACCTTGAACTAGGAGAACCCAGCACAGAACCTGGCATATAATAGATACTCTGTGAATATTTCAATTTGGCAAACTGAATTACTCAAAGGAACAAAAAATGGGGCAGCCAAGTCTAGTGGAGATTTGGATTAAGGATTTCATTTTCAAAAACTACTACCCACTCACTCATCTGTATGAGCTGGACAAATACTTCATCTTCTATAGGTTCAGTTTCCTCATCTCTAAAACGGAATGAATTTCATCTCTGAAATGGAAACATCAGGCTAATGAAGACTACTGATGCTTTTTCAGCATAATGTGAATTTTTTAAAATACATGATGTAAGGAGATGCTAAATTTCAGTTAGAAAAAATTCAGTTGGTAGAAATAAAGATTTAATTTTTTCCATTTAAATTCATAGGCCTCAGAAATCCATCAAATCCTATGGAATCCCAGTTTAAGAACTTCTGGCTATCTTTAGGGTCCCCAATAGCTTTATGTATGGCTTTGGCTATATTGTAAACCCTGAGATTCACACCAAACTTTATAATTTACAAAGTCTTTTGTTTATGAGGTACTTTACAGTTGGGTTTCTTAGATAAGGCAACTAAGTCTCTGCTAGATAAAGAGACATTCCAGTCATACAGTGATTTGATTCTGATCTTATTACTACCACCATTAAAGGAGGCTGCCTTACCTTTTTAGCCAAAACCTCATCAGGAAAGCAGAAGGATTCTGGCAGGGCTCAGGGAGGCTCCCAGGGAGGTTGCCAACTAAGGGAAAGGTCAGGAGCAGCCTGTTGCCTTCCTTTTCTCCTCTGGCTTGGGCTTCAGTTTGCCTATTCCTGCCAATGCCAAGGCTTGATATTCACACTATTCAAAACAGATCTTGATTGAGTGGTGCCCTAGAGTGCCTGCTGCTGGGGAAGTAAAAGCAAAGGAGGTGCTGGGAAGGGGTGGTTCATCTCCCCTTGTTGCAGTCTTTGAAATAAATTCTTGAGAAGGATCCTCTCTCTCTCTTTCTCCTCCCTCCTCTCTCTCTCTCTTTCTCTCTCTCTCTCTCTCTCTCTCTCTCTCTCTCTCTCTCTCTCTCTCTCTCTCTCTCTCTCTCTCTCTCTTTTTGGTTCAGGAAGTCCCTCCTTTTGTCAACTAAGGGAAAATTTCTTATCTTTTATTTACTACCTTTGATCATCAATATAAAGCTAGAAGGAGCCTCAGACTCAGATAGCCTATAAAATGTCAGAGCTGAGACATTAAGGATTTCATTTCCAAAAACTACTACCCACTCACTCATCTATATGAGCTGGACAAATACTTCATCTTCTATAGGTTCAGTTTCCTCATCTCTAACATGGAATGAATTTCATCTCTGAAATGGAAACATCAGTGTCAGAGCTAGAAGGGCTCTTGGAACACAGATGTCAGAGCTGGGACCAGGATTATCAGGGCTAGCATAGTGGATAGAGCTGGACCTGGAATAGGGAAGGCTGAGTTTGAATTTTGTTTCAGATCCTTAAAATTGTGTGACTCCGGGTGTGTTATATAACCTTTTTCTATCTCAGTTTTCACCTGTGTAAAAAGGAGTTAGACTCAGTGGCTTCCTGGGTTCCTTCTAGCTCCAAATCTAGAATCTTCTGAGAGGCCCTTAGCACACAGAACGGCAATACAGGAGATATCCTTAGAACAAGGAGGCTATTTTGTCCACTCCCTAAATCTCTTTATTGTAGAAATGAGAATCTTAGTCCCAGAGAAGTTAAATAAGTTGCCTGAAGTCATCCAGCAAGTTAGTAGCAGAACTACTTCTCTTAGTCTTCTGCCTCCCAACCTAATCTAAATTTATTTCATCAGAACAGGATCCTCCCCATTTCTCTCCCATGTTAGTCACATTAGGACATCTGCTCTTGTTTTTTCCAGTTTTCAGACCTTGTTTTAGGCAGGCTCTAACCAATTAATTCTACAATGGGCTGAATCCAGTAACATGATGAAAACTAATCATGACAAATGGCACAAGTTCTGCTCTTCAGGTCTAACACCAAAATCTAAGTCTTAGGTTTCTCCCTATGCCTAAAGTTCAAACACCTGCCTTGCATTTAAGGCTCTCCCCAACCACCAACTCTGCCCTCCCCTCCCCCCACCCCCTCCCTCCCTATCCTCATACACTTCTCAGTCTCATCTTTCTTATCACTCCCTCTGATGTAGCCAGAAGACGTGACTCCCTTCTTTCCCCAGATTCTATGTGTATTGCAATCTCATGTCCCTATCTGCCTGGAATTAGGGTCAGTTGCATTCTTTCTTCTCTTTAAAGGCCTTACTCAGATGCGTCTCCTCCTCCTCCTCCAGGACGCCTTCCCTTATCTCCCTTAAATTTTGCCTTTCAAATCTCCCACAACTCTACAGTATACACATCCTGTTATATTGTGTAGTGTTTTCATTTGTGTTTTGTCTTATCCCCCTTTGCTCACTCATCAACCAGCTTATTCAAAGCTCTTCACCTAACTGATACCATGCTTTCCAAGATTACCTGTGATCTAGGTCATGGCCTCTTCTGTCCTCAACCTTCTTGACTTCTCTCAAGCCTTTGCCATTGTTTGAACTCCTTTTCCTTCTCCTCCGTCTTCTTCTCCTTCATCTTCTTCTTTGTCTTCATCTTCTTCTTCTCCATCTTCTTCTTCATCTTCATCTTCTTCCTTCCTTCCTTCTTCTTCTAACTCTTTTTCTCATTCTTCTTCTTTTTCCTCCTCCTCCTTTTCTTCTTCCTCCTTTCTCCCAATAGTATTTTATTATTCAAAAAAATGCAAAGATAATTTTCAAGATTTACCTTTGTAAAATCATGTATTTCAAATTTTTCTCCCTCTCCCATCCCTTCCTCCCTCTCCATGACAGCAAGCAATCTGATATAGTTTAAAATGAACATCTTCTCTTCTGTGTCTGGATCTGCTCACTAGAGGATTTGATTACCTGCCCAAATCCTGATCATGGGTGAAGAGTGAAGGGACAGAACTCACAAAGATGGTCAGGCAGGAGTCTGTTTATTCAATTTTTCTCAGCCTTATATACCTTAATACACTTACATAACTATAGTACACAATGTGTGCACTAACTAGGATACTATGCATGCGGGACCACAAAAACAACCTGCTATTGTGTGCAGATGTCTTCTTGCCACTTTAATATAACTCTGCTTTAATTACAACACAGGTTGTCATGCCCCCTGACTTCTCAGGAAGGTCAAGCCACCTCTAGGGAGGGATGGGGAGCCAAAGCAGATATGTCAGCAGAGTATCACTGGACTAAAAGGCCTTATACCTCACCCGGTGTGACCCTCCACACTTCTGAATACTCTTTTCCCTTTGGAATTTTATGGCATTTTCTTCATTCTCTTACCTCTCTGCCAGCTCCTTGGCTAGACCATCATTTAGAACTCATCCCCTAACATAGGTGTAATCTAATTCCTTCTTGGATCCCTTCTCTTCTTTTTGCAGTTTCTCTCAACATCACCCTGGATACTTATTTTGTATTTACCAATATTTGCACATGTTGTCTCTCTTGGCTAGAATGTAAGCTCCTTGAGGGCAGGCACTGTCTTCACTTTTGTATTCTCTCAGCATCTTTCCTAATGCCTGAAACTTAATAAAGGCTGATTGATCAAACAGTTACCACAGAAAAGGAAGTACAAAATTACTTTGAAGAAGAAGGCACTAACTACCAGGAAGATTAGAAACGTTTCCCGTAGGAGGTGGCACCTGAGTCAAGCTGTGAAGAAGCTATGAATTCTAAGAGACATAGATAAAGAGGGAGCATGTTCTAGGCATGTAATGCAGCCTGTGCAAAGCACAGGTTGGGTGTTTGGGTACAATTTCAGGAATACTAAGAAGGCCCGCTTAGTTAAAACATAGTTTATGAAGGATAGTTTGAGGGAGGGAATTGATGGTTTATGGATGGACCATAATAACCTAATAAAAATGATCCTATCCAGATTTAATTTATAGATTTTAATGCCATACCAACCACTAGGAATTGCTTTTTAGACAAAATAACAAACAAATTTCATGTGGAAGAACAAATGGATCAAGATATTCAAGGAAATATTGAAAATAAAAGCAAGAGAAGCAGCTTGCTGGTGTAGTGGATTACAGCCCTAGCCCAGAAGTCAGGAGGACCTGAGTTCAAATGTGGCCTTAGACACTTAACACTTCCTGGCTAAGTGGCCCTGGGCAAGTCATTTAACCCCAATTACCTCAACAACAAAAAAAGAAAGAAAAAGAAAAGAAAAGCAAGAGTGAAAAGGCCTTGCAAGAGTCAGTTCTCAAACTAAATTATAAAGCAATAGCCATCAAAATGATTTGGTATGGTCAATGAAAAGTTGTTTAGTACAACAGATTATATAACAAGAACCAGAAGTAATTGAACATTAATAATATAGTACTTAATTTTTACATAGTGCTTTAAGATTTGCAAAACCACTTTACAAATATCTATTTTGTCCTCACAACCCTAGGAGATGAAAGATATTATTATCCCAATTTTTTAGATTAAGAAACTGAGTCAGGCAAGAGATTAAGTTGCATAGATCACACAGTATTAAGTGTCTGAAGCTGGAGTCAAACTCAGATCTTGCTGATCCCAGGTCATCATTCTATTCACTAAGTAACCCAGCAGCCTCAATATAGCACAACATATTCAATAAATCTAAAGATATCAACTATTGGGTAAAGGACTCCCCTTTTTTTAATTCAAAAACTTTTTGAATTTTCTTTTCCTCCTCCTAACGCCACCCCTACATTGAGCATATTTTTTTTAATCTTAAAAAAAAATCTGTTGAGTGCATAGCTTCATAGTTCAACAAATTTCCACATTAGCCATGTCAAAAATATATGTTTCTCTTTGTATTCTAAGTTCATCATGTCTCTGGCAGGAGGTAAACCATGTGTTTTATCTTTATTCTTTTGGATTCTTGGTTTATCATTGCATTGATCAAAGTTTTAAAGTATTTTGAGTTTCTCTGTTAGCGAGTTAGGAGATTTTTTTATGTGATTAGTAATAGCTTGGATTCTTTCCTTCAAAAATTGTCCATTTACTTATTTATGCCCTTTGACTATTGATCTATTGGGAAATGGCTCTTAGTTTTATAAATTTGAATCAGTTCCTTATTATCTTAGATGTGAGACCTATATCAGATAAATTTGTGCAAATATTTTTCTCAATTTACTTCTCTTTTAATTTTTACTTTATCACATTTGTGCCAAACTTTAAAGTTACTGTTCACTTTATCTTGTGTAATCCTTTTTATCACTTGTTTAGTCATGAACTTTTCTCCATAGTTCCAAAAGTTAATTTGTTCTTTATTTTTCTAATTTGTTTATGATGTGACCTTTTATTCTATGTCATGAATCAATATGGAACTTAACCTGGTATATGGCATGAAGTGTTAGTGTGAAGCTAATGTCTGGGGCTGGGGGAGTGGGGGTGGAAAATTTGGGAAAGATGGCAAAATAAGTCAGAAAACCTTTGGTTTTCCAGGTCTCCCCCCCCCAAAAAAAAAAAAGACAGAATATAACTTCAGAGGGAATATAGAACAGAGGAACTAAACAAAAAGTCTGAATAAAGCAGTTGTCCTCCTAAAACTACTTGAGAAAATCCAAGGAGAGATGGGATCTCCCAGGAGTGGAATTTCAGCCTGAATGAAAGGCAGACATCTCCTGATCAACTCTGTGGAATCAAAAAACAACAAGCTCAGGAGGCAGGCTTAAAAACTTTCATTTCTTGGGGAGGGGAAGGTCTGATAGCTGAGTAGAAGATTGAAGGGATTTTTTTTTGAGGGATGCCAAGCACAGCTGTGTTGACCAGAGGAGTCCTGGGATAGGCTGCAGCTGTTGGGGAGAAGGAGTAGCACCCACCTGGTGAATGCAATGGCAGAAGGATGGGGACCTTGCTGGCAGTGGGCACTTTCAGGAGAGCAGAGTCCCTAGTTTCAGTTCCAGGGCAGAAAGGATAGCTGTAGTTAGCAACCACTTAAGAGATCACAGGGAGCAAGATCGTTTGCAAGACCCTTGCCAAGGTTTAGGAGTGGAAAGGAGAACTCAAGGTTTATAGAATAAAAATTTGACTTCAACAATATATTGCTTTCAGGAAACACAATAAAAGTGAGAGGTACACACAAAGATAAAGGTCAGGAGTTTAAATTTAATATGTTAAAAAAAAAAGCAGGGGTAGAAATCATGATCTTAGGCAAAGTTAAAGCTAAAATAGATTTACTCAAGAGAGGAAAAAATAGGAAAACTGCACTGTCAGCAATATTATTCAGTATAGTTTTAGACAATTTAAAATAACCAGACAGTATTAAATACCTGATTATATACCTGCCAATACAGACACAGGAATAACATAAACATAAAAACACATACAAATAAAGTCAGATCTAAATAATTGAAGTAATATTTATTGTTCATGGATAAGTAAAGCCATAAAAAAAGACACTTTTACCTAACTTTTATTTAATGCTATCCCAATTAAATTTTTTTTTTAATCTAAAACAAAGTTCATTTGGAAGAACAAAAATTCAAGGATTTTGCAGAAATGGGGCAGGGAGATAGGAAGGGAAAAAAAGTAAAGGAAACAGATTCAGTAGTATCAGACCTTAAACTACGTTAAAAGGTGAAAGCATTGTTGAAGTTAAAATGTATCTTTTTAATTACTTTAAATTAAAATTTTTTCATATAAATAAAATTTATGCAACCAAAAATAGAAGGAATGCAGAAATTTTGGGGAAATTTTCCATAGATAGTCTGAGATAGGATGTGATTGAATTGGAATATTGCTCTGGTATAGGAAATGATGAGCCAGTTCATTTAGCAAAATGTTGAAAGACTTGACTTATGAAGGAAGATGCAATCTATCTTCAGAGAAACAGAGTACAAGGAGAAATAAGCATAGTATGGTTTTATATATATATATATATATATATATATATATATATACATATATATATGTAAGGAGGATATATGTGTATATTTATAGATATCTATGTGTAAAAATATTTTGGAGATACAATAATATCTTGGTACTCATTATTAATTGGTTCCAGAAGGCAGCCTAACCATACTTCCCTTTCCCAAGAGCCAAGTGGGCCTTTCAACTGCAGAGAAACAAGCCAGCCTAGTTCAGCCCACTTAGACTTCTCCCTGTTTGACATTTTTTTGGGGGGGAGAAGTTGAGGAGGCTGGATGTAGAAACAGAAGCTATGGTCTCATGCCCTTCTCAGATGCCTAGGACTCTGGTCAGGGCCTGGGACTGCCAGGAGGCCTCCAGTACTTCCACCACCTGACTCCCACCATTGCAGGTCCTACTCCTTCTGCTGAGCACCTTTTATTCCAGTGAAATTTTTTTCTTATCAAAATGTATTAAATAACAAATTCAATGGATTTCTACGCAGATGAGGGCTAAGGTAGTAAAATATCCTGTTTTCTAGAGCTAAGGTCCCACAAGTAGGCTGGGCTCTGAGCTTAGCATAACATTAATCCTTTTGCACTGGGGATGATATCACCCTGTGCAAAGTGTATTGCTTGGGCCAGCACCAACTATTCACTAAGGGATTCTGCTCCCCCCATTTCCCAGAGTCGTGCCTCACACGCTCATACTCCCTGTTCCTTGTCACTGACAGGTATTGTACTCCTGACCCTGACACAACTATGGTTTTGTACCTGGCAGGGTGGTCCTGATTCCCAAGAATTGAAACAATGGCTATTCCCATGGGAACCAGAATGCCTCTCTTATCCCAGGAAATGCCAATCATGAGAACTGTCTCAAGACCTAGGAGTGACTGTGTTGTGGACCACCTCCTTTCATGTATATAAGTAGTCCCAGCCTTAGGAAGATCAAACCCTCTTCCTTAAGAGGTGGGCTGCAGGTGTTATCTTCCTCACTCTGGAACTAACTAAACTTATATTTGTGTGACTCACCTGCCCCTAATCTGCTTTGTTTTGGCTCCAGCCACCCACAGGTTAGAGGCTGATTCTGATCCAGTTGACAATATATATTTGCATTCACATACAACACACATAAATGGAAATATATGTCTGTGTTTAATTGTAACCTTCTTTAGGGTGGGGTTGGAAGAAAAGAAGGGGAAAATAAAGTAAAAAATATAAGTAAAGAAAGGAAAAAAAAACCTACAAGGAAGCAAAGAGAAGATAGGCAGAGGATTCTCCCCTTACTAACAAAAAAATTCTGTTTATAACTTTAACCATTTATTCATTGTGGAATAATGGCTCCTATTTTTATAAATTTGTCTCAGTTCTCAATATATTTGAGAAATAAGACCCTTAGCAGAAAAATTTGCTGTAAATTTTCTTTCCAATTTCCTGCTTTTCTTCTAATTTTGACTGTATTCCTTTTTAATTTAATTGTTAAAAGTTAATGTAATCAAAACAATTTAATTTAATAAAATCAAAACTATCCATCTTATGCTGTCCATATAAAGATAAAGAACTAATGGACTCTGTAGATCAAAGCATACTTTTTGCACTTTATTTTTTTTTTTTGTTTTTTTCCTTTTGATTTGTTTCTTCTTTCACAACTGTGATTACTATGGAAATATGTTTTACATGATTATATCTATGTATAACCTATATCAAATTGCATACCATTTTAAGAAGAGGGAAGCAGAGAAAGGGAGGAAGAAAAACTTGGAAATCAAAATCTTTTAAAAATGGATGCTAAAAATGGTCTTTACATATAACTGAGAAAAATACCAATATCATTTTAAAAATATATATCCATTTTACCTGACATGAACCTTTCTTTCTTTCTCTTGCTTGGTCATTAACTCTTCCTTATCCATAAATCTAATAGGTAATTTTTTTCTATGTCCCTAATTTATTTTGCCTAAAAAATGGGCCCTTTTTGATCTTGTCTTGATATACAGTGTGAAATGTTGGTATATGCCTAGTTTCTGATACCTCACTTTCCAGTTTTTCCAGCAGTTTTTATCAATTAGTGCATTCTTGCCCTAGTAGCTGGGATCTTTGGATTTATCAAGCATTTAGTTGTGCTCCTTGCATTTTATAATATCGTATATGCCTAATCTATATATCGTATAGATATATATCGTATGCCTAATCTAATCTTTTGATCAACCACTCCATTTCTTATTTAATATGAATCATTCTAAGGAAATCACTTTATAAAATACTTTGTTATGTAGTATCATATCACATTAATTTAATATAATCAAAACTATTCATCTTATACTATCCATATAAAGATAAAGAACTAATAGACTCTGAATGTAGTTGGACAGGACCCCTTGCTTCATTTTTATTGATTCCTTTGATAGTCTTGACATTTTATTTCTCCATGTGAATTCTGTTTTGTTTTTTTTCCTGCTCTACAAATTAATTCTGTGATAGTTTGATTGATATGGCACTGAAGAAGTAAAATCACTTAAGTAGTATTGCTACTTTTCTTGTTGGCTTGGCTTACTTAAGAGCAATTGATATTTCTGTATTTAGATCTATATTTCTGTGCTGAATGTTTTTTGTGTTCATATAGTTCCTTTGTGTGTCTTGGAAGGTGAACGCCCTAACATTTTATACTGTCTGCAGTTATTTTAAGTAGAATTTCTTTTTTGTCTTCCTGCTGGGCTTTGTTGATAATATATAGAAATTCTGCTAATTTGTATGGGTTTATTTTCTATACTGCAACTTTGCTAAAGTGGTTACTTGTCTTAGCTAATCGTTTTTTAGTTTATTCTTTAATAATATTAAATCTGCAAAAAAAAGTGATAGTTTTATTTCTTCCTTGTCTATACTTATTCCTTGATTTCTTTCTCTTGATTTATTGGTAAAGCTAGCATTTCTAGGACATTGTTGAATAGTAATAGTGATAAAGGACATTCTGAAGACTTAAAAAAACAATTGTTGGGAAAACTAAAAAGCAGTCTATCAGAAATTAGGGTTAGACTAGGATCTTATACCATATGCCACAATAAGCTTTGGCTGGATATGTGACCTAGATATAAAAGGTCACGTTGGAAACAAAGTAGAACAAAGAAGAAAATATCTTTCTCTAGATATGAAAGAGTTCTATCAAAGAATAGAAAGTATCACAGAAGATAAAGTGGCCTGTTTTGACTATATAAATTGAAAAGTTTTTGACAAAATAAATGCACTTAAAATTAGAAGGGAAACATCACTATTGGATGTGTAATCACAAAAGATCTATTTACTTAAAAATTTTTTTTAAAACAACATCTGTATGGCCAATTCCAATAGACTTGTGATGGAGAGCCTTCTGCATCCACAAAGAGGACTATTGGGACTGTTGATTCAAAGCTTAGTATTTTTGTTTTGTTTTGTTTTGGGTTTTTTGGCAGAGGTAATTAAGGTTAAGTGATTTGCCCAGGATCACACATCTAGGAAGCGTTAAATGTCTAAGACCAGATTTGAACTCAGGTCCTCCTGACTTCAGGGCTGGTGCTCTATCCACTGCACCAACTAACTGCCCCTTAAGCTTAGTATTTTTACCTTTGTTGTTGTTTGCTTGCTTTTTGTTCTTTTTCTCATCTTTTTTTCCCTTTCTGATCTGATTTTTCTTGTGCAGCATGATATATGTGGAAATATGTATAGAAGAATTATACTTGTTTAACATGTATTTGATTACTTGATGTCTAGGGAAGATGGTGGGAGAAAGGAGGAAAAAATTTGGAACACAAGGTTTTGCAAGGGTGAATATTGAAAATTATCTTTGCATATATTTTGAAAATGAAAAGCTATTATTAAAAAAATTATTAACAGAAGTTCAGTTTTATATATGATCACTTTTTCTGTTTTTTGTGAAAGAAAGAGTACCCCATCTCTACAGAGATGATAATCATCTGGCATCATCACAAGAGTTATAGAGGGGAAAATAGTGAATCAGGTATTAACTGTTTTGAGAGGTAGAATGACCCGGGTTTTGATATACTGGAACTGAAGTACTTTTGGTGGAATGGGGAATTTGAATTAAGTGGACTTTGAAGAAGGTGAAGTTGGCTGAAGGAGACAAAGGGAGTTTAGAAGTGACAATGTGAACAAGGAGTTTCTCGCTAGGTACTGTTTGTATGTGTGTGTCTAGGGGAGATGGATTTGGAGGAGTGTGATACAGCCAGTCCTGGAGGTGTTTACTGGTGATTCACTGAAATGAAGGGATTCAGTTTTCAGTAAAAACTGATGTAAAGAGCATGAAATAAAGAAGTCCAGGATGAAGGGAAGTTTGTTCATTATGATATGAAAATTCCAGTGAAAGGGATGGACAGAACCTGGAGGGAGCCTAATAAAGGGGTAATGAAGCCATGTCTGAGTGTCTGGCCTTTGGCTAGCTTAAAAGGGTAGGTGTAACCCATAATTGTTTGGCCCCTCATCCTTATAAAGTGGCTTATGCGCCTTACTCTGGAGACTCTTCTCTTAAAAAAAAATACTGCTTTTTGGGACTTATGGGTATCTGGGTCTTTTAGGCAGCTATTCTGTCCCAAGGTAGAAGGAGCTGTCTATGGCAGTAGTAAGTTCTCCATCACCAGCAGTATTCAAGCTGTAGAACCATCTGTCAGAGATGTTGTAGAGAATATTCCTGTATCAGATAAAGGCTAGATTGTCTCAGCTTCTCCAATTGTGGATTGTGACCCTATATGGTATCTCCTCATAATTATAATTTACTATCAGTAAGTGTTTGATTTGTATACCTATTTTATATATCTATATACTAGGGTCATGAAATAATTTCTTGGACAAAAAGGGGTCATGAGTAGAAAAAGTTTAAGAAGCCCTAGATTATGTGACTGAGATTCTGTAAGGCCAGATACTATCTAATCTCCCTTTGCCTTACTACTACTACAAATTAAAATGAAAGTGAACAGAAAGTACTGTTTTTGTTGAGACGGGGGGGAGGGGAAGACAAGCATTTTGTCAAGTGTTTACTGTGTGCCACGCCCCATACTAAGCACATTATAAACATCTCATTTGATCCTTATAACAACCCTGAAAAATGGGTGCTGTTATGATCTCCATTTTGCATTTGGGGAAACTGAGGCAGAAAGGGGTTAAGTGAGTTGCCCAGGTCACACAGTCAGGCTGGATTTGGACTCAGACCTTACTGACTCCACTCCCAGTACTCTATCCACAGTCGCACTTAGCTACCTTGCCACTTTTCTATATAACTTATTACTTGTGTTTGTTCTGTGAATCAAACTCCTTTAGACCAATTTGACAGCTGAATTTGAAAAAAAATTGCTTAGTGATTAAAAAAAAAAAAGTATCAAGCTTTGGAACTTCCACAAATGAGTTGTCTTCTGTTTTCCATGCCATTATATAGAATGGAACATTAAATATAGGTGATGGGTGGGAAGACAGGAGACCTGGGGCCAGGAGATGAAGGCCAACAAAGCACCTCTAGAACTTAAGATAGTGCTATAAGAGGATTAAGCCAATGGGGGAGGTCGGTAGTGCAGTGGATACAGCACTGACTCTCAAGTGAGAAGGACTTGAGTTCAAATGTGGGCTAAGATACTTGCCACTCACTAGTTCATTTCATCCTGGGCAAGTCACTTAATCCCAAATGCCTCACCAAAAAAAGATTGGATAAACCTAGCACCTTTTATGGGGGCTGTTATCACAAGCTATCTGGCATTTCCAAGCTTGGGACATAGGACATAACCAATAGTCACCCTTGACAATCAATTAACATTTATTAAGCACCTATGATATACCCCCGACACCATGACAATCCCTGCCCCTAAAAGAGCTCACAAGCTAATAAAGATGATAAGCAAATAAGTAGGTACAAACAGGCTCTATGTGAGATAAAGAGGAAATAATTTACAGAGGGAAGGCACCAGAATTAACAAGAGCTGGGGAAGGCTTCCAATAAAAGATGGGACTTTTTTTTTTTAATTGGGACTTAAATGAGCTTCCATTAGCTAGAGATGAGGAGAGAGCATCCCATGCATAAAAAGACAGCCAGAGAAAATGCTTGAAGTGTCTCATTTGAGGAACAACAAAGGCAGCCTTTAAGTAAGATTATGTAACATAAATTTATAGTCAACACAGTTTTATGATATTCCCCAGTAAGACAGAGGATGGAGGAAGGGATTCAAGGCTGAGGGTTGGCAGGGCAAAATTGGTGATGTGATCAGGGGTAAGTGACTGCTGAAGAGGGCAGCCAGGAGGTGAATAGATTCACCAAGGGATGATTGTGAACTGTTAAGAGAATGAATGGGTTTAATGTTTAGCCTTCAGTATCTGAGAAGCACTTCAGTCAGAGTGATAAAAAGGCCCTGATGGCCTGACTCAGTGACTCTGGCTGTTCCACCTTCACAGGAACATGCATCTTGGCCTAAGAATGATAAAAGACAGACATGGCTACTAAGAAGACTTTCATATTAAAGCAAACAAGATAATGGCCAAAATCATTCCAGGAGGAAGGAGGCCTGTTGTATCCAAACCAATTTCCTTCCAACTATGGCCCTCACAAGCATAGAGGACAGAAGTGGTACCAAGGCTACGTAGAGGGCATGTTCCCTCAGGAGGAGAGATAGAGGACTTTCCTTCTGGGCCTTTGGAAGGCAATAGCCTCTTCCATGAGGCCTCTGAACAGCACTGTACCCCAGTAGCTCAGGGAGCCCAAAGTTCCCATCTGAGCCGCTTCCTTCTGTGGGCCTAGTTGGGTTGTGGAATGTTCCTGAAGTCTGCTGGGAGAGGAGGGCCTCAGAGAGTCAGGTCTCCCTTTTCTCCTGTCCAGAGCTCCCGAAGCTCCACCTTGCAGCCCAGGTCTCGCAGGGCAGCCTTGGCCACATCATCACATTCCCGATGTGTGGCTCGGGCTTCCATGATGAGCCTCTCTGCTCCCATGTCCAGGATGGGTTGGGAGAAGGCCTGAGTGCGGGCTACGAGGTTACGGATCAGCAGGCAAGCTTGTTTCTGGGGAAAGAGCAAAAGTTATTACAAGAAAGCAAAAAAAAAAAAAAAAAAAGTCAAAAAATAGGAGAGGAGGAAAATGGGAAAGAAAAGCCTAGCCCATTTATTCTCATCCATTTCTCTAAGCATCAGTCTCATTGCCACTGCTATCCAAAGCAAATCAGATGTTAATAAGCATATGAGTTATAAAATATCAGGTATGACTTTGGGTAAGGATGGGTGAGACATCTTGAAAGGTTTCATAGAAGAGGTAGATTTATTCTACCTGGATCCAGAAGGATAGGGAGAATTTCCAACAGGTAGAGAAGAGAGTGTAAAGGGTATGAGCAGGCCACTGCTGGAAAAGTCAGGGTGCTCTCTCCCTGTTTCCTCTCACTTTATTACATTATTGTCACTTCCTAATACACATCCTACGAACCCTTCCTTATAAGACAGCAACCACAAATAGACCTTATGCAGAGTGATCAAGGCTGGCAGTGAAGGAAACATTCTGTGCTTGGGTTTCTTTGCCTCCCCCCAAGAAGGAAAATGTACCTTTGTCCCTATTTCATGCCAATCCCGGGCCCCCTCTCTCCAAGTACAGAGGTCATGACTTAAGCTGAAGGTACTCTTCTACTCAGACCAGGGAAGTCTCTGCCTGAACACCATCCGAGGTCAGAGTACTACCTGTAAGAAGCAGCACTGGCCCAAAGCCCCTGAAAAGTGGATTTAACCCTAGTCCTGCCACTTATATTGGCTTTGTGCTCTCTATGACAAGTCATTTGCCTTTCTAAGCCTCAGTTTCCCCTTAAGTAAAGAGGTATAGGAGTGCATTGGAAGAGAAGATCAGACTAGATGATCTCTAAGGTTCTTATCAGCTCTTATCTTCCATGATTCTAAGAGACATATCTTTAGAGCTTCTAAGTGATTTCTGAAACATTTTACTGACTCTTATATCCATGATCTTGTAACACTGAATGAACAAAGGAGCTTTGTGAAGCAGGGCAATGTTTCTTATTTTTAAAAAATTACTGAGAGGACTTACACCAATGATGAGCCTAGAACTTAGAATAATTCCATTTTGGAGCTAGAAAAGAGCTAACTCAAAGACAGGATCCCAACTCCTTGCTCAGATAGAACTAGGTCAGTCCTGAATCCTGGTTGACTGCCTTCTGGCATTAGGGTGGATGGGTTAGTGTTCAGAGACCCCTGAAAGTGTTTGAGCCACTCTGTGCTAAAATAGGAGTCTGCCTGCTTGAGTGCTTGGGATTACCAAAAGAACCTGAGATGCACAAGAAAAATATCTTGAGTTGTAAAAGGGGTGGGAGAGAGTCTACCTAGGCTTGACCAGGACAGCCTCCTGCAATAAGCCTAACAAGCAGTACTGCAGCCTCTGCTCTGCCGCTGTCTCCTGTGGTCTTCAGGGCCCTGTCTCTGTCATGTGACCTTCAAGAAACCCTGGGCCTTGCCATTGACCCAGTGGTGGCTGCACACTCTCTCTTTCATGTGTCTCCCCAATTAGTGTGAGCTCACCAAGAGCTCTCTTCTTCTCTTCGTATCCTTAGTACTTAGCACTTAGTGCTTGGCATAAATTAAACATTTAACTCATCCATCCATAACTTATAAGGCAGTTCATTCAACTTTTAGACAATTCCTTTTTTTTTAAATATCGCATTCATCTTTAAAATTGCTTTATTTTTTTTAAAGCACAGATATGTTAATTTAATTTTCAATGCCAAATTATTTCCTTTCCTGTACCTTTCAGACAATTCTAAAACATTATTAGAAGTTTTGTTCTTAAGTACTAGGCCAAAAACCTACAGTCATCTCCCACCTAATATTTCTCTGAATTGCTTCTAGGGCTGCTCTCTGGGGCTAGCAGGAGCAAGTATAAGTATGCTCATAAAAGCCTATTCCGTATTTACTGAAGACCATCCTGGCCTCTTCCCACTCCCAAGCTTCCTCTTTTGGAGCAGCTTTCTGTCCTCTCACTATTCTGGCTAGTTACTCTCTTCTGGCTAAGCTCTAGCTGATCAGTGGCCATCCCAAGGAGTAGCCCCCAAGCTTCCAGAGGAGTCTGGCCAGGGTAGGGACAGCTGAGCTTTCATCTCATTCCCTCTGGGCACTGGACCTCTCTGAAAGCATCCTAAAACCATGGGAGTTTTCACAGGAACTCAACTGCCTACACGTGGTTCCTTTGACATTTTGGTCAAAGTGTAGGACTTTACCTCTATCCCTACTTGCATTTACTCTTATGAGCTGAGTTCATTGTTCTGGTCTGGAAAAGTGAAAAGCATTGGTGTCCTAGACAGTGATAGTGTCCCCATAAAACAGGCTGGGGCCTAGCTGTCCTTGATCCCTTGGATAAGGTTCTCCACTGCTCTGTCCTTTTACCCCAGGGACAAGAGAGGCAGATTTTTTTATTCTAATGCTTTCTTTCTCCAATTAATCTTGCTCTAATCACATCATTCTCATTTTAAAACCAAACCAAACCCCACCTCAGGAGCTCTTCCCTGGCAGCTATTGGACAAAGGCAGGCCTCCTGCCCTAGCATTGGGAGCCCTGCAGAAGCTGGCTCTAATCTACATCTCCAATTTGTCTCACCCGCCTCCCCTCCCCACACACCCAAACTATATGAGTCATTGTTTGCTTCCCCACTGCGATCCCCAGCCTCCATCTCTGTCAAGTTGGAGCCCTTTCACCCAGCTTTGCTCAGAGATCTCGTACCTCCTCCCAGCTCTCTTCCCACCATCTCACCCAACAATTTGTCCTGGATCCTCCTTTATACAAATACCATTCTATCTTTTTATGCCTCCATGATCACAAGCTTCCTCAGGGCAGCCAAAGACAGGACTCTGACATGAAACATTGAGAGTTGTGGAGAAGCTGTGATGAGGTCAGAGGGCTGACTGTGAGCTCTAGGCCCACTCCTTGTACATTCTTGTTCTGTGACCTCAGGCAGCCCACCTTCTTCTCCTACAGACATGCTGCTGATCTGCACTGGTAGTACGACTTTCATACAAGAAGTTCCAACCACCAGTGAAATTCCAGATCCCAACCAAATGTGATAGATTTGAATGGGAGCTGGCAGGTACCTGTGTCTGTCCTGGCCTCAGAAGGCAGACCCTGAGCTTACCATGTAGCTCCATTAGGCAGAAGCAAACCTACAGCTGAACGACAGAACACCTGAGGGATCTGAATCCTGAGCTAAGTCTAGGCCACAGTGAAGTGGACACAAGACTTTGGACCACCAGGTTGACATCATGGAGCCTGGGGTGGGCCTGGCAGAGTAAAGCTCTACTCCTGTATAGAGTAAGAAACTTGGTCCCTGCTAGAGATCACTAGACTCTCCCTCTCTGCTACTACATTCCTCTGTCTGTGGGGAGCAGTGTGAGTGTAGAAGGGGGAAGCCAGCTGGAGGGGAGATTCCCTTCCCTACATATGGTGGTGGTATTTGCAGGTCAGGTATATCATTATCTTAAGCAAAAAGGGGCTGAGCCCACTCCTACAGTCTCACAGGAAAGAAAACAGTCATTGTTCCTCTTCCTGCAAAACCTCATGAGTAACCCACCAGAGCATGTGGGAATAGGAGCCAGTGCCTACCTGTACACCAACTTCATTCGGGTGGGTCTTCATGGCTTGCAGGGCTGCCAAGGCCCCCCCACCTTCAACAATCACCCGGCTATTGTCTGGCTTGCGTAGGGCCAGCATGCACAGGGCTGCACAGCTTTGTTCACAGATCTGCAAGGATTAGGCAGAGAACAGAAGTCAGTGTTTCATTGAGCTACACAAAAAGACCAATGGAAACACACACATACACACACACACACACCCTGGGAAATGTAGACTTGCTTTTAGCTTTCACAACATCCCAGTGAGGTAGGGAGGACCAGGATCGTTCTCTCTCCATCTGACAGATGAGGAATGGATTCTGACCTAGGTCTTCAGATTCCAAGTTCTGCATTCTGCCCACCCCAGCACAATGGCACTCAGGCCTTTTCTGTCAGCTGTTCTTTTGCTCCCCTTCCAAGTCTTAGCTTTTGCATCCTGACCCCAAGGGATTTAACTTCATGCCTCAGAGACCTTGAGCTAAGAAGACAAGGTATAAGTGAGAGACTCAAGGACACCAAATTATCCAAGACCAGAGACCAAGATTTAGTCAATGGGTCATTTACATATAATGTTCCTTCTCTGGAACCAGAGTCAAATTTAGGCTGTCTAAGAACTGAAAAAACTCCACGAAGCTGGGACAGAGAGCTCAGTGTCATGGCTGGTACCTGGGGACTGGAGAGATGCCGGGTCATCGCCATCACAATGAAGTCTGTTCCACCTGCACTGACAATGGCATCCTTTACATCATCGTTGCCAGCAATGGCTCGGAGAGCACTCAGCACCTGCCGTACCAGCTCCTATTTGTGGCCATGAAAATGAACATGGCAGAAGGGAGAAAGACCTGTGGTTCAAGATGGCTGCCGAAGCACAGTGGTTAAATTCAGTCCCAGAAACTATTTTGATGCTCTTGATCTCAGAAACTTATATATTTAATGAATTACCAATCCCACCTTA
This sequence comes from Antechinus flavipes, assembly GCF_016432865.1. Classification (NCBI taxonomy): domain Eukaryota; kingdom Metazoa; phylum Chordata; class Mammalia; order Dasyuromorphia; family Dasyuridae; genus Antechinus; species Antechinus flavipes. Next base: position 674,272,308 of record NC_067398.1, read on the forward strand.
GTACCCACTCTCTTCATGGCCATTTTACAGATGAGAGACCCAGAACAGCAAAAGAAATGGTCAAGATCCCAGTGTTAGTAAATGGCAGAGTTGGGCTTACAACTCAGGGACTTTTCAGAATATTTCATTATAGCACTGCTGTAGATGTTCCCTCTACCAGAGCAGATTGGCTTGGTCAAGAGTCTTCCAGAGTTGTTGAAACTCCCTCTGAGTAGAGGGCAGGTCTAGACATGAAAGGGATCTTAATGGTTACTGAGATCATCTCATTATACAGAGGAGATAACTAAAAGGTGCTGTGATTCCAGCCAGGTCAGGGCCTTCCCACCACCTCTGGTGACTGACTGTCTAGCGACGAGCTCTTTGACCTGAGTTTGCTTGTTAGGACTTCCCAGAACTAGCTCTGTTGCCATGGCCTATAAGAATTCAGAGGCATTTTTGAAGAAAATATAATTTTGGATACTATCTTTTGTTTTTGTGTCTCCTTTATCTCTTCTCTCCTACATCCAATGGACAAGCCATGTCACACCACAAGAGTTTTCCAATTCCTTCCAATGTCTGTTAGAAAAGAGAATTGGGAGGAATAGGGAGAACCTGTGACTTCATTGTATAGATGAACTCTTACTGAAGGCATTTCTTCCATCAATGGAGGTCAGTAACAAGAGATTTTCCCTAGGTTCAGCAATTTGCCCAGACCCACAAGGCAGTGTATGGCAGAAGCAGATTTGGAACCATCATCTTCCTCAATCTAAAACTCCATACTGATTTTAGCAGGCTAAATCCTGAAAATATAGGGATTTGATGACTCCCTTTTTATCTAGGGCTTATAAAACACAATAGCCTTGTGTGGTTAGCAGTGCCATGAAACAGTTCTCTCTTTTACAGAGTAACTTGGGTATCCAGAAGGTAAGACACCTTGTCTGAAGGTCCATAGCTGGACTTCAGTGGAGTTGAGGCAATCATAATCCCAGGACCATAGCCATAGCAACGGCATGTGAAGGAATTCTTCTAAACTGGGGATGATTTAGTGAGCTGGTTCCAGTCTGGATCACTAGAAGGGGGTATAGGTAGAGTTCACTCCTGCTCCTGACTTCTCACCTGGCCTTCCCTTGGGGCCAGTGGATGACAGAAAAATTCTGAACAGCATAACAGGCTCCCTGTAAAGAAGGACTGCTTTGTAAGATGTTGCTGCCCAGAATGTAGTCTTTGGGTGAATTATTATTTTTATTTTTTGTCTTTGTTATCATTATGATTGACATGGAAAAGAAGTAGAGACGTTCCTTAGATAGTTCAGACCTTCAAACTTCACTTTATTTCACATGTCTTAGAATCTAAGCCTGAGGTGTTCTTTGTAGATGGTTCTCATTTCTCTTCACACCTTTCCCATCATTTTCCAGGGCTGTGATGAGATCATACCTTTTGCCCCACTTGTAATATGGGACAAGAGCTGGCCCTTGACATCATTAGTAAAGGAAATCCAAAATGAGGAAACTCCCAGTGTCCAGGCTGGTCTTCCCTTTCTCTGCAAGGACATTCTTAGTCACCTGGGGTCCTAATGGCCTCTCTGCCCAGGGTTACTCAGCCAGCTCTCCTGCACTATGTGACAATGCCTCTCCTTGTTCAAACTTCCAAGGCCAGACAGACAAAACCTGCAAGGCCCCCAAGAGATCACCCTGACCCTTGGAAGAGGCCACGTACCTGATGGTCGATGCAGTCAGCCAGAAGAGTAACCATGATGTTGAGGCCCCCTAGATCGACGATCTCCTGACAGAATTCATTCCGAACCGCCAAGCGCGACAAAGTGCCACACAGCTCACCGAGAAGAGCAGGATTGTCCGGGAATGCTGTCAGAGTACAAACCCCGTAAGGGAAGGCGGAAACAAGAATGAATGCTTCTGTGCTCAGAACAAAGAGTGTTCTAAGGAGTCTACTACCCAAACTGAGGGAGTGTGGCCTTGGCCTAGGATTGCAAGTGGCAGGTGCTCTTCAGGAAAAGCCAAAGTTCCTCTTTCCCAGGGTCCCTTCTAATGAAAAGGGAGCTGTGGGATCCACTCAGAACTACCACTGCCCTCCCCTCCCCCCACTCAGCCCCATGAATGGATTTCTAATTAGTGCCTTTAATTCAATTATAAAAAAGGCATTCTCCCACTCAGGCTAACCAGGGGTCAGCCTCTATGCCTATTTCTCATAATTGTGGCTAAGGCTACTAAAATACTTGCCATGGGGCAATCTCTGAAGTCTGTTTTCCTACAGCAAACTAATTGATACTGGAGGAGCCTTTGGCTTCCTCCCACAATTCCATGGTCCCATTCAGAGAGAACTGATTTGTTTTCTCTTGTTTGATTGCCACAGGAGAGAAGCATGGAGAACCACACAACTCATTTCAGGGAAAAGAGGAATGGGCTTATTCGAGCTGTGGCTGGAAGGTAGCTCTGGAGCCTAGGTCTCTCCGTGAGATTCTCACATGCCCTGGCTCTGCAAAAAAAAATGGGCCAATCAGGAGAGGCACTATTTCCTGGGGCTTCAGCATTTGCCCAAACCCAGGGACTTCCATGATTGATTTCTACAGTAAGGTAGAGATTTACTGATTTCTTGTGGTGCTCAATGACTTAGTCATGTCTGACTCTCCGTGACTCTTTTTAGGGTTTTCTTGGCAGAGATACTGGAAGGGTTCGCTAGTTCCTTTTCCAGCTTATTTTACAGATGAAGAAACTGAGGCAAAGAGGATGAAGTGCCTTGCTTAGTCACACAGCTAGTGAGGGTCTGAGGCTAGAGTGGAATTCAGTCTTCCTGAATCCCGGGCCGGTGTAATATGCCCTGTGCCAGCCAGCTGCCCTGTTACTGATACCAAGAAACAAACTGTCTCTTACCTTTGGCCGCTTCTATGAGAACCTTTAAGCCTTTGTTCTCTTGCACTATCATCTTGGCATGGTCATGGGCATGGCCGAAGGGCACTCGGATGTCGTCATCAAATGTCATGACTCTCAGAGCAGAGCAGGCCTCCTTGACCACGTTGGCTCTGCCACTGTGCTTCTCAATGGCTCCGGTCAACAGAGGCAAGATGCCCGCCCTCACCAGGCTCTGCCGGTTCTGCTCGTGCTTGAGGCAGACACACCGAATGCAGCGCAGCCCAGAACACGCCACTTCGGCCACTCCCAAGTGCTCCTTCAGTGTGGCCACTAGCAGCTGCAGTCCCCGGGGATCCAGCAGGTCTGGCTGGCCCTCTGTCAGGGCAGCCAGGGCGTTCAAGGCCTTTACCAAGAAGCCCTGCTCTTCCATCACAGCTCGCTGGCAGGCTGAGAGCACAACAGCATATGCGCCCTTCTGTGCAGCCAGGTAGCGGCTGGCAAGCTGCCCCCGGCACTGCTCACTGAAGCTTACTAGGTGTTCTGCCACCTCTTGAGGGGCTGCAGAGTCAACAGACTTCTGGAGAGCATCCAAGGTCTATGAGGCACAAGGAGAAACAAGTTACAGCCTTCTCCATTCAGGATCCAGAGCCCCCTCGTCACTGGCATTTATGCCCCACGGAATTACTTTACTATTTTTTACGGGCACTGTGTTTGCTTGCTTGCATAAATTAATTCCCCAATCCCCCATTAGAAGACACACACCATGAAGGCAGAAGATTCCTTAGTACCTACGCCCATGGCTGGCAAAGAATAGGCACTTAAGGTTTTCTAAAATCAAAGACTGGAATAACCTAAAGCAATGTTCATTCTTCCATATTTGATTTGTTACTATACATGCAAAGGAAATTTTGCCCAGACTGATTCATCCAAGAACAGGTGCCTGTACAAGGCAATGTGCTCAGGGCTGAGATGCAGAAATCCCTCAGGTGTGTCCTAGGGTCAGTCACAAATCTTAATAAATCCAATGTACATTAAGAGATAAACAATGTGCTGTTAGACCCGAAGTGACCTTAACTTCTCACTCAACAACTTTATGGAAAAAGGAGGCCTCTGAGGCCCAAGGAACCTCTCTGCTCAAATGGCTTTGGCACTTCTTAGTCTTCCCCAAGGCCAGAAATATGAAAAGAACAAGCTCAGAGAGGCATCGGATGCCCCACCCAGATGCCTAGAAATGTGAGTCCGTTTGCCAGCTTTTTTCCCCAAAAACATTCCAGCAGATATTAATGTTTACTTCCAACTGCTGATTCAAACAGGAATAAAGAACTCACCAAAATCTACAAATCTTCTGACTAGAAACATACTCAGGAATGCTAGAGACAGATGAATGAAGAGAAAGTGGATTTATATTCCAGGGGGAAGGCACTGGCCAAGCCCCATCTCCTACTGCCCGCTGAAAGGACTCGGGATCATCAGGGTGTGGCGGAACAAGGGGAGAGCTTGGCCTGTCCTTCTGCCCCAGGAACAAGATGAAGCAGCCAGGCAGGGCAGCTCTGCATCCACAGTGTGGGTACACAGACCTCTCTTCCTCTGCCAGAGAAAATGCAAGAGAGTTCAAGGCTTTACTGGATACCTATTCAGTGTGTCCAGGTTTAGCTTAGATACGATGGAAAAGCCAAGAAAAAGACCATTCAATGCCTTGTCCCCTTACACAATCGCTTAGTCAGCCCAAAAATGTTTGCTCAGTTGTCAGATCACTTACAATTGCAGAATCGTGGAAAGCTTTACAGAGGAGGTAGTGTTTAGATGGTGTTTTAAGAGATGGGAGGAAACACATTTCAGGCATAGGGAACTATGTGAGCAAAGACTTGGAGGGAGGAAACTAGTTTGTCTGAAGCACAAGATGTGGGAAGAAGTATGAGCTAAAGAAAAAGACAAGTTGATTCTAGATTGTGGAAGTTCTTGAATGCCAGGCCATGGGCTTTAGAGATTTGGAATTTCTAGGTCAGAAACATTAACTACCTTCCTCTTTAGGATCATTTTTTAAAACTTTGGAAAAAAAGGGGGGGGGTCAGTTAATAAAAATATTTTTTCTCTCCCCTCTACTACCTCCCATTAAAGAAAAAAAGAAAAAAAAAATCCTTCAAACAAATATGCATAATTCTTCTATTTGCAAAAACTTATCACTTCATTTATACTTCTTTAAAAAGCACAGGATCAGGGGGATAGCTAAATAAACTGTGCTACATGAATGCAATGAAGTTCTGCTATGCTAAAAAATGTTAAATATGAAGAATTCAGAGAAACACAGAAGATTTACATGAACTGATAAGAAAACAGAACCAGGAAAACCACAGTGCACATGGCTACAATGTCCTGGGAAGGAACAATAAAATGTAACTAAGTATCATGAAGTGAAAATGATCCAATTTGTTTCCAGAAGAGAGCTGAGAAAATGTACTTCCCTTTCTCCACTGCAGAGTTGGAAAATATAGCTATGGAATACAGCATATACTGTATGCTCCATATGTTGATTCTGCTGAACTGTTTTTTTCCTTTTTTCAATTTTTGTTACAAGGGAAGGTTTGCTGGAAAGAGGGGATATATTCAGAAACTAATATGATACAAATCTAAAAGGCATAAAAGGCAAAAAATGGAAGGGCCCAACTTCGTTCTTTGGCTATGTCCTGACAAGGCCGGCTTCTGTGAATTCTCAATTCCAGTTCTCCTGGAAAGCATGGTGCACAATACAACCCAAGAATTTAATACCTACACTACTCAGTATTCTCAGAGACCTGCTTAAAGCTGGCAAAGATATTGCCTGCACCCATCCTTTGACTCTTACCTGCAAAATTTTATGTTTTGGTCCTTGGTCACCACAAGCAGATGCTTTGGGTCTTGTTTTTACAATGTTGGTCAGATCAACCCCTACAGAAGAGTGGGGAGAAACACAAAGGGGAGAGAAATGAGCTCTATGTACTTTCAATTCAATTCCAACATTCATTAAATGTCTCTTTCTTCAGGCCTGAGGAGAGATATTAAAGTATTAGTCCTTATATGGCTTAGCAGCTAGTTAGGGAAATAGACCACAAATAGAGATAATTACAACACATCATATTAAATGACAAATACATCAAAAAGATGCAGAAGACATTTTTTAAAAGAAGGATTCACAGTTTCAAGGGGGTGGAGGGCATCACTTTCTGAGGCAAGTACAAATTAGGAAGGCTTTCTGGAGAACCAGGCATTTGAGATAGACTTCAGTAGTTGAGGAAAAATTCACTAGAAGACAGGCTAAGGGCATTCCAACAACAGATCAGTAGTAAGCCAAACCACAAGCACTTACTACATATGAGGCACTGGGCTAAGTTCTAGAAATACAAAGAAAGGCAAAATCCCTCCCCTCAAAGAGCTCACTGTCCAGTAGGGGAGATAACATGAAAATCACTAGAGGCATGCAAGATATGTGTAAAGAAGACAGCAGGGAGGGGAAGGCACTATCAGTTGGGGGGGGGGGGCTGAAAAAGTTTTTCACAGAGGGAAGACCTTCTGTTTAGTCGTGAAGGAAGTTAAAATGGGAGCATTCCAGGCATAGGGTCAACAAGTAAAAAAACCCTGACACTGGAGATAAGAGACTCATGTTCTAGGAACCACAAGTGCCTAAAGAAAAGTAAAGTGTGAGAAGACTAGAATAGTAGGAAGAAGACAGGATATGCAGATACTACACAGAGAACTTTATATGATTCTGGAGGTAATGGAGAGCCACTGGAGCTCTTTGAGCAGCAGAGGAACAATCACTCGTATCCTTTAGAAAAATTACCTTGACAGCCCAGTAGGAGATCAACTAAAGGGAGGGAGACTTGAAGCAGATTAAAGCAATTATCTGGTGAAAGGTAATGAGCACCTGCAACAGGGAGCAGTAGAGAGAAAGGGAAATATATAAGAAATGTAAAAGCAGAAAAACCAAGACCGAGCAGTGGATTTGGTATGTGAGGTGAGAAAGGAGTCAAGGATGACACCTAGCTTGAGAGCTTGAAGGACCTGGGAGGATGGCAGTGCCATTCAGAAGAGAGGAAAGTTTTGGGGAAAAGACGATGTGTTCTGTTTTGGACATGTTGCACTTGAGATGGCTATGGACCACAGGTAAGGCAGAGAACATCTGTAAATACTTTGAGATGTCCAAGTGGCAACTGGAGACTTGTGACTAAAGCCTAGGAGACTATCATTGTGTGTGTGTGTGTGTGTGTGTGTGTGTGTGTGTGTGTGTGTAGATGAATCATCACTATAGAAATGATCATTGGACCTTAGGGAGCTAATAAGATAAGTGAAACAATAAAAATAGTAAAGAAGACTCGAGATTCTTTGCCTTGGGGGATTCCCAAAGGCAGTGGGTATGACTTCAATGAAGAACCAGTAAAGAACACTGAGAAGTGGCAGTCAAACAGACAAAACCCAGGAAAGAGGAATATCATGGGATCCTAGAGGAGAACATCCAGAAAGAGTTGATTAAAAATGTTAAATGCTGCACTGAGATCAAGGAGGACCAGGACTGAGAAAAGGCCATTAGATTATTGGTAGCATTGGAGATTGCATGATGAGGTCAGAAACCAGACTGCAGAGAGCTTAAGAAAGAGGCAGAAGCAGAGTCCCCAAGTCTAGGGGACTTTCTCAGAGAGTTTCACAGTAAAGAGGAGGAGAAAGTTGAGGGCAGGATGAAATGGATGAAGGGTACATTTAAAAGAACTGGTCTGGGTAAGAAGGGCCACCTCTTAAGGTGAGATGTCTGAATGGTACATGACAAGGAAGGGAAAATGAATAACTTGTTGAATCATCTCCATGTTTTCACTTATTTATGAAGCAAGGTCCTTAGTTGATAGGATGAGGGAATAGGGGAACTATAGGAAGCTTGAGGGAAAAAGTTTGGAACAGCTACAGTAAAGGATGGGATTGGATGCCATGCATTGATGAGAGCCCTGATGAGCTTAGAGATTAAGATGGCACACTTGCAGCAGGCTCATGTAGCAATTTCATAATTTCCTCCAGCTCCCAAATGACAAATGTAACAAGGAAAAAAGGAAATGGAAGGTAGAAGATAGGAGCTGTCCAGGGGAGGGGCTTGGCAATATGACATGGAATTTTTTAGAGTAAAAATAAATTGATTCATGAAGACATCAAGATAGAGAAGAGAGAGAGTATAGTCAAGAGCAAGGTGATGACCCAGGAAAGAAGTGAGGGGTTAAGGGATTGGAGACGATTGTTAAGATAAAGAACAACAGGATTAGAGGCTGTTAGGTTCAGAGAAAAATGATGATCGGATAAAAGAATTTAGAATTTGTGAATAAGAGAGTGGCAAGTCTGACTTAACATTTCCCACTGTTCTACAATGCCTTGTGGCATCATTGTTTTAAGTGGGGAAGATGTCTGAGCAAAGGAATGGTATGACCAGATTTATCCATAAGAAAAATAATTCAGCAAGTGATAGGATGGATTGGAGGGGGAAGAAAGTAGATGTAAAAAATGTTACTAAAAGGCTCCTGCAATAATCTAGGCCAATAGTGTCAAACTTGAAATAAATACAGATCACAGCATACCAACTTAGAAAATCACAAATTAGCATTACCTGTTATATACTGTATTTTTACTGAAACATTTCTCAATTGCATTTTAATTTGCTTCTGTGGGAATAAGTTTAATATCTCTGTTCTAGGTAGCTGATAATGAGAGCTTATACTGGAGGATTAGTTAAAGGAGAATGGGGCAAGAGGGCCACTGTCTGAGTTTCCTGGTGTAACTGGTTTGCCGAAGTCATTTTTAAACTCAGGATACAAACTCAAAGAGTTTTCCTTTTCCTCACTCCAAGATGGTCTTCTTTGGGCATAGAAGATCAAAATGATATTATTTGTAAATATATTATTATATATTAATATATCTCAAGAATGTAAGCTATTATAATTATGATTCTGTAGCAAAGGTTCTCTCTTTTGGACTATAGAAGATGTCTCAAAACAAGGAAAATTCTGTCTCCAGAAATGAAGGGGATACTCAAGTGAAGTCAGGTAATAATGACCTAAAAACAGCCCTGGGCTGAGGGACTGAAGCCTTGGGAAAATGAAGAGCAGCGAACAGTGGTAAGAGTCCATTCCCAGTCCTATGGACCATTCACTTCCCTTCTAATGCCTGTGAGTTTTTTGGTTTTTTTTGAAAGAATAAAATTGACCACTCTTGACTTTCAAGGCCCCTTTAGGTCTTCACAGTTTGTTTCCCATGGCCACTTTTAGATGCTCCTAGCTTCCTGCTTCCCCAGGAAAAAAGAAACTATTCACCATGAGACTCTTCTTTTCCCTTCTTAAAATCTTAATAGCTCATGACAATTCCTCTATTCTTTCATCCTTTACCACAGTCTCTGATGAAGATGTGTCCTTTTTCCTCACCAAGGCCAATCCTTCTACATGCATATCACCTCTAGCAGATTGTTCCCACGTTTACCTCTTCTCTTCCTCCACCTTTAATCTCTTCATCAACTAGTTTTTTGTTATTTACAAATATGTTCAAGTCTCTGCTAGCCTAAAAAAATCTTCACTGGCCCCTACCATTTCCTTAAGCTACTGTCGAACCCTTAGAAAAAATTACACCAACTCCATTTCCTTTCTTTGAATCTGGTTTCTGAACTTATCACTCAAGTGAGACTGCTTTGCCACTCATCTCTTAAAGGCCATCCTTTGAATCCTCATCCTTCCCAGTCCCCATTCCTCATCCCTCAACAATAATTAAAGATTGCTGAGCATCATTTCATCCTGAATCCTATTTACTCTTGAAGATACTGATTCTTTTGTGTTTTTTTTCCCTTCTATGTGGCCACTTTTCACTCTGATTTGCAGGCTCATCTTTCACCTCTTATGCAATGGTCCCCAAGGTTTTGTGACCTTCTTTCCTTCTTCATGTCTTAATTGGTAACTTCATCGACAATCAACATCTTAAATGATCATCTCTATGCACTGATATTTCATTCCTCCCAGTCTCCCTCATGAGCCCCTGAGATGCACATGCAATCATTCACTATATGTTTCTAAACAGAACTGAGCACCCACGATGACCTGGGCCTTTTGCATTTTTTTGGCCTCTACAACACTCTTCCCTTCTCTGGGCTCAAACAAATGATGCCCTATACTAAACCTTGAGCATTCCTCCCCCCCATCCTTCCATTATCCTCCTGAGTTCTCTGCCCACTTCTGCCCTCCAATCCATCCTTCTGACTGTAGCTAGAATGATTTTCTTAAAGTGCAGCTCTCACCACATCCCTGCTGTCCTCCATAAACCCCTTCAACTCCACATTGCCTCTAAGATTCCCTAAAAATACATCTGTTTGGCCCATTTAAAATGCCCTGTGTCATTACATGACTCTCCCTTCTGCAGTCTCTGGTCCAGCCAAGCTTGCTTTTTTGTTCTTCCTTATCTGAGACATTCCATCTTTCATTTACTATCTCCAGGCTTTGGTCATTTCTCAGATCTGAAATGCATTCCTTCCTCCTCCTGCCAAATAAAGACTATCATTTCCTTCAAAGTTCAACTACTACCATAGCATGGGACCTCCTTTCTCTGCTAACTGCCAATGCTCTTCCTCTGAAATGAGCTCATGTTTAGTTTATATATCCATTTAATCTTAAGTATTGTTTCTCCTGATGTAATGGAAGCTCCTCCAGGGAAAGCAGACTGCTTTCATTTTATCTTTTTGTACCCAGTGTCTGTCTGGCACATCATAGGTACTTAACTGATGATTGATAGATTAGATCCCATATCTGAACCAGAGGATGAGTTCTCCAGAAGTTCGGATTCTTTGTGCCTTGGAAGATAAATTAACATTGAAAGGCAACCTCTGGAGCAGACACACAGGTGGTCTGCTTCCCACCCCACCCCAAGATGCATAGACCTCATGATACCAGCTGCACTCATTGTATCAGGGAGGCCAGCTGACACCTGGGACAGGCATCCACAGCCTGGTCTACACTCAGAGCCATCCACAAGAAGGGCTAGACACTACCTTGAGATTCAAATTGCTGAACAGCTTCTTTCACAGCCTCCTCAGGGTCCATGTCAAACTCTGTGATATTTTCTTGTACCACGTCATCAAAAGTCTCCTGGCTGATGCGTTTCGCCATATTGACTTCAACAATTCCAGTCCCTAGAGCTAAAAGTTCAATACAAACCACAGGATGACTGAGTAAGGCAATAAAACAACATGGTAAAAGGTAGGCCTCTTTGGACCACATTAGAGATCTACCAGGTCTCAATAGTTTGTATTAAAATTGCCTGCAACATAACCCAACTGCCACCCTTCACAGCTAGAACCCTTTATTATGCAGCATGCTCAGTGAGGCTGGGATATACCTCTCATACTTGAGTCTGTGCAAAACCAAAAAAATTTGTTATTACATGTGTTATTACATAAGTGCTTATGGACTTGACTTGTGTGAGCAATCAAGTAATTGAGAAAATGACCTCGAAGGTCCTTTCCTGGTCCACAGACAGGATCCTGTGATCTTACATATTTTCAACTTTTATATCCATTATCTACTCTGATCTAAGAATCATTAGCTGCATGAGGAAGAGCGGTTTTCTGGATACTTTTATTACACTGTGTTGGGAGGGGAGAAAACCAACTAAACTTTGTTTTCAATGATAGAACTTCCAAAGAAGAAACAAACTCCTTCTCCCATGCAGATTTGGGCCTGCTCTACAGCTTGTTACCTCAAGACTTAGCTGACAGAGGACAACCAGAGGGAGAATATCACCCCTTTGATAGATAAGAAAACTAAGGCATAGAGAAATTATGTGACTGAAGTTGAGATTTGTAGCCCAGTCTTCCTGACTCCAAGTCTGCACACTGTCTGTTCAAGTCCATAATTGTGGACACTTAATTTTTTTCTCAACCTCATCCACTTTGATAAAATGGGGCTAGCAATGGATATCTTCTTGCATATTTCACAAGGTTGCTGTAAGAATCAAATGATGTAATCTCTATACATGATGCAAATAGAAGGCATTATCGTTGCATTTCCCACAGTGTTTAGCACAAAAAACTTTAGCATAGTCATAAGAATAACTTCCATTTATACAGCTCAAAGCTACCAGCTTCCCTTAATTCTCCCAGCAGGTAGAGTTCTCTCCCTTACCTGTTCTCATAACACTCCCTGTGACATACATACATACATATATATGTATATAAAATATAATTCATAGAGAGAGAGTTAATAAGGCCCATAGAGATCATCTTGTCCTGTATGGATATTCTATCTCATTTGTACATGCCTCTTCCAAAGTCAAGGAATATATCTTAATTATCTTCAGATTTCCGCAGAGGAAGTATGAGCCTTGAACCTGAGGCTTTGTCTTTTTAGAAATAGACAAATGACTGTTAAATTACAATGTGCGAATCCTTTGAATGGATTCGTGCCTCTTGTACATTTACAGACTACATAAAGAATAAACAAGAATGTAAATACTATAGGCAAGGAGGGAACAAGCATATATTAAGGGGCCTACTATGTGCTGGGCAATTTGCAAACAGTACCTCCCTTCTCTACGCCTCAGTTTTCCCCATTTACAAAACGAGGAGGTAAGAATTCAAACCTTGTCAAGTCACTAAATCTCTGGGTCTGTTTCCTCATCTGTAAGAATGAGGGGAGGGGAATAAACTAGGTTTATAAAAATCCCGTCCAGTTCACTTCTGTGATGCTACACGTAGCTCAGTCACCTCTCGGGTTTGGGGTTCTTTTCCTAGAACGGTCTCTTGCAAAAGGGTCACTCCACCCACCCCCATTGCCTCGACGGAAAAACTAAGTCCAGGGAAAACTCGAGAAAGAGGACGAGCTGAACAGGATTTCCCCTCCCGGGATCAACTCACACGTGGCTCGATTCCGGTCCTGACCTGAAGACAACTTCTCCCTACCCTACTCGATCGCACTTCCCTTCCCCTCACCTCCGAGATGACAGGTCCCGCCTGGACAGCTCGCTCCTACGGACGAGGCTACCCACGCGCGGAGCACTGTGGGCGCAGTGAGCCAGCCAGCCGTAGCCTCTGACTCTCGGTGGCCACCGTAGCAGCTGGAGTGGCCCGCGCAGGCGCACAACTCCCCTCCTTTTCCAAGCAGGAGGAACTTTTGGGGGGTGGGGGGCAAGAGACGACGGCGCAAAAGGAGAACTAGGGAGGGACAGGCCTTCAGCTATATAGCTGCCACACCGCACGGCCTCTCACGCCGTGTTTTCAGCGCAGTAGAAATATTGTCTTGGTGAGTTTTCATAGGGACATGGATTCACGGACGAACGGCCCGGGGGGGGATGAGTGGCGCATGCTCAGCGGGACGAGGCGGTGCTTGAGTCAGGGAAGGGTTGGGAAGACCGTTAGCTAATTTGCATGTTCCCGCCTCGGTTGCATCACGTGGGTATCTAGGGGAGCGGTTTCCGGCGCACGCGCAGTTCAGCGACTAAAGGACTTGGGGGCTGGGGGGTAGCCCAGTGTCGGGAGCCACCGAAATCCGCAGGACCCCCGGGGCCTGTGCCAGTGCCGCGCGGTGGTGGTTCCACCCAGGTCCGGGCCGGCCCAGCCCAGCGAGCCGGCCGCTCTTTGCATCCTAGCGAGGGCCGGTAAAGGACCTTGGTGGGAGGAGGAGCAGGGCTGTGGGCGGGGGGCTGTTTTTAGGCAACGGGGGGAGGGGAGGAAAGGGGGGAGGGGTAGGGGCTCGATGGGAAGAGCAGGGCCCCGGAGTAGAAAGGAGCCAGGCCTGGACCAGAGAGGAGTCCAAGAAAGCCGAGGCCCTTCCCTTCCCTCCCAGCATCCTGGAGAGATGCAGACCCCTCGTTCCCCTCCCCCTCTCCTCTAGCAGTGTCAGCTCGAACCCGGGGGCTTCCTTCCTTTCAGGATCCTCAGGCCCAGGAGCCTAGGCCTCCGGGGATTTTCTTTCAGTCCATCGATCTTGGCTTCAGGCCCGGGTAGTATCTTTGCCTTTCGTCCCTCCCTTCTGTTTTACCCTAACCCAGCAGCCTGCACAGGGCCCTGAATAAAAGAGACCCTTAATATATTTAGACTTTAAAGGATCCATTTTTCATCCATTTAGGCAATCCTCCCACAACTCAGTAGGCAGTGTTTGATAGTAGCTGTGGAACAGAAAATGCATTACCCTGTGGCCAGCCTAGTCATGAGCCTGCTGCAGACTTCTTCGCCAAGCTAGTCTTTAGATGATAAGCTTGTAGTTGATGACAATGAATTGTAGTGGACGCCATTTCAGCTCAGCAGGATGTGGGCACAGCATTTGAAAATCTGAAAATGTGATGAGACATTGGGCTACAGGTAGATGCCACCTACCTTACTTTTCAAGCCCTTTGTGCCCTTACCTGAAAAAGTCTTTTCCAAGATGAGACCAAATAGTTTTGGCTCTGCTTTGTAAGGGCTTTAACGTTTAATAAATACCTGCTGTGTGGCTTAAGTGATATATAAAGATGAAAATGGTAACAATTGCTGACCTCAAGATTCCCACATTATTAGTAAAGATATGGCATCTTAAAGAAAAACTGTATATATATAAATACATACAAAAAGTAAATATATATAGAATATAGTACAAAGTAAAATGTGAAAAAATGTTCACATTTGAAGGACAGTGATCATTTTTAACTAGGAGAATAAGTAAAGGCTTCATGGAAGAAGTGATAAATGAACTGTACTTTGAAGAAATAAAAGAATTCTAACAGGTTGAGGTAAGGGAGCAGGTTCTAAAAGTGGGAAAATTTGCACAGAGGCAGAAGACTGGGGAAAACTCAACAAGTTTAACATTTTATCATGTCCAGTGTGTTTTACAAAAAGGAATAATATGAAGACGAAAAGATTTTAAGTCTTTTAAATCTTGGTTTTCTCTTGTGTTTAAATGTATGCCAGGACAGTATCTGGCAAAAGAAACAGCATTAATATACATGAAGCTTATGAAACATTAAGTTAAAGCATAGTAGTACACAGGATCTTTTGTGTTAACATGTCTCTTTCTTCTAGCTGGGCTGAACAATGGCATCTAGGCGAGTCACAAGGGAAACTTTTGATGCTGTGATACAAGAAAAGGTTAAGAGGTATCGAATGGACCACAGTGATGCTATAGAAGACACTCTCCATCAGTTTAAGTCTCAAGGTAAACTAAAAAAGGGATAGTGCCTCTTAGAAGGTTACTAAATTCTTTCTTCACCATGACCTTGTGAGGTGATTAGTGCATGTATTGTCATCCCTATTTGCAGATGGAGGAAACTGAAGGTCAAGTGATTAAGTGACCTCATCAGAAAGCTAGAAGTAAGACCCAGACTGCAGCTCTGGGCCTTCTCATTTCAAGTTCATCAATCTTTGCCACCACCCCAAATAACTTGTCATTGAAAATAAAGGAAATATGTTAGGTTTTTGTTACAAGATATTCCCACTGAAATGCTTACTCACAGATCATTAATACAATAGGAAAGATAGTTCTAACTCACTAATAATAAGAGAATCAAAACAACTAAGATTTTACTCCATACCTAGAAAACTGGAAAAGATGACAAAAGGTGAGAATCATCAATTTTGAAGGGTTTATGAAAAGAGAAGCATACTGATATATTGTTAGTGGAGCTTGATACCCATCATTCAACAAGCATTTTTTAAGTACCTGTTATGTAACATATAATAAGTAGATTCTGAGGAGATAAAGGTAAAAATGAAATGATTCTATCCTCAACTAGTTTATTGGGCGGGGGGGGGACGGGAATACATAAATATAGACAAAGTAAGCCCATGGTGGGGCTTTCAGCAGATGGGGAGAAAATGAAAACTTTCATGTAAAGGGGTTACTAAGCAGTTTTGAAGAAAACATGGGATTCTAAGAGGGAAAGGTGAGGTGAGGGTTCATTTCAGACATGGGGAATAGCCTGCACAAAGCAATGAAAAAAGAAGATTGGAAAGGTGTGTTTGAGGACTAGCAAAAAAGCCAATTTGGCTGAACCAAAGAGTCCCTATTGATTGGGAAATAGCTAAATAAAATTGTGGTATATGAATGTAATGGAAAATTACTGCATCATGATAAATAAGACTGCAGAGAAGTATGGGAAAATACACAAATTAGCAAAAAGCTAAATAAAAACCTACTGTATACACAGTTACTACAACAGTGTAATGGGGGGGAAAAAAACCCAACCAGAGAAGCTTGTCCCAGAAGAAGAGAGAAGAAAACTTAACTCCCCCTGTCTTTGTAGAGGTGAGCATGAAGAGGAGGAAACGTCTTGTAAAATAGTTTGTTTATTATCATAGCACAGAATGGAAACAGCAGCATCCTGTCTATTGCAAATGGCAAAGAAATACAGTATATATGTAAAATTTAAAGAAGCATGGGAAGACTCATATATTGATGCAGACTGAAGTAAGCAGAATCAGGAAACCATATTTATAATAATTAAAACAATGTAAGTGGAAAAAACAAACAAACAAAAAAAAAAACAAACTGAAAGTTCTTTAAGAATGACCAAGCCTAGCCTTGAAGAAGAGATGAAAAAATGCAACTCCCTCTTTTCTTTGCAGAAATGGGAACTATGAGAGTTGGACACTGAATATATGTTAGTTGGTATGTTGGTTAGTTTTATTGAAGCTTTTCCCTTCTCCCTCCTCCCTCCCTCTCTCTCTCTCTCTTTTCTTTTTTACTAGGGGACGAATCCCTGGTAAGGGAATGGGATACATTTGAAAATGAAGATGTAAAAGCAAAAGATAACATGTTAAAACTTTTTAAAGAAAAGCAATGCTTAGCAGCATTTGCATATTTCTGCTCAGATGTATAAACAGATGTATAAACTATAATAATAGTTTAATTATATACTTAGAGGTCTATTCAATTATTATATATATTAAGCAAATAGAAACAGATGGGAAACATTCTATTTCAGTATGGACAATAAAACCTAGGGTAGTTATGTAAACAAAAACTATTCTTTAACCTAAAATACCTATTTTGTTTCCTTTTTAATGGTTTATTTCAGGTCATTCAAGATCTATCCCAAGATCAAGAGCAGACAGATATGAAGACAGTTTTCATGATGATGGAAGATACTCTCGTGATCCAGTGCATCCTCGTGACACTTGGAGAGAAGACCTAAGGGATGATGTATTTCCTGGACCTTCATTTAGATCTAACAGTCCTCCCATGAGTGAAGAAAATTACTATCAAGAAGATTTTGGCCGGGACCGGGACTTTTCTCGTGCAGACTCTCGGGATAGGGACTTCAACCAGGCTGGTTCCAGAGACCGGGACTTTGGCCACCGGGACTTTAGTCATTTTGGTTCTCAGGATCCAGAGTTTAGCCACTCCGAGTCTTGGGAGCATGACTTTGCCCATCCAAGTTCCCATGAACCTTCTTGGTCTCATGAGAATGACTTTGGTCCTGAGATTTTGGGTGACTTTCGATCACCTGGTCTTATGGAAGAAGAATATGTAGACATGGACAGTCAGGAGTATGACTTGGACTTTTCAGGCGAGGCAGATTATGAATTCCAGCAGCCAGTGCCAAGGGGTAGGGGCAGGGTACGCAGCAGGGGCCGTGGTGGCCGGGGTGCTGTAGGCACTGCTGACCGGGGTGGCATTCTTCAGAGTAAGCGGGTGACTAGAGGCGCACTTAAAACCAAAGTCATTAAAGGGGATGTTAGGAAAATTCCCACCATAAGAAAAGTGAACACTAAAAAACTGCCCCCTATGGTTCCCTATCGAATCATCCCCAAAACTCGAGGTACTAATCGAATTAGGAAAACTATTCTAAGACCTGATCTGAGTCCTGGGGTCACCCAAAGGACTGAAAATGTCCAGCGTCCTGTGCGAAAGACTCCTTTGCGCCCCAATCAGAAGATTAGTCGGCTACCCAGAGGAGAAGTCAGTTTTGACCTAGTCGACAATTCAGACATTTTTTCAACATTTGGGATAGAGATAATCAAATGGGCTGGATTTCACAAGATAAAGAATGATATGGAGTTTTCACAGCTGTTTGCGGCTCTCTTTGAGCTGGAAACTGAAACCTGTGCGAAGATGCTGGCCTCCTTCAAATGTTCTCTGAAACCAGAACATAGAGACTTCTGCTTCTTTACCATCAAGTGTTTGAAACATTCTGCTTTGAAAACCCCCAAAGTTGACAATGAGTTCTTGAACATGCTTTTAGATAAAGGTGCTGTGAAAACCAAGAATTGTTTCTTTGAAATAATAAAACCATTTGACAAGTACATGATGAGACTCCAAGACCGCCTCCTGAAAAGTGTTACTCCCCTGCTCATGGCTTGCAATGCCTATGAACTGAGTGTGAAGATGAAGGGTTTCAGTAACCCTGCTGAAGTGGCAGGTGCCTTGGAGACAACCAATTCCTTGTGTCGTAAGTCTTTAGCACTTTTGGGCCAAACCTTTTCCTTAGCTTCCACATTCCGACAAGAGAAAATATTAGAAGCTATTGGCCTTCAAGAAGTAGCTCCAGTTCCAGCAGCCTTCCCTAATTTCGATGATTCAACTTTGTTTGGAAGAGAATACATAGAGCATCTCAAAGCCTGGCTGGAGAACAGTGGCCATCCCATACAGATGAAGAAGGCAGATGTCAGGGTCATGGAAGGGGTGGCAAGCGTTCCTTCTCCAAATTCAGATGTGATCCCTGAGGCTCTAAATGGAGGTAAGTAAAGAGGCAAAGATCTTTGCTCATCTGCTTAATCTTTTCATTTTAAGGAATGTTGGTTGTCTTCTTTTTAGAGATAAAAACATTTCTTGGGTTTTTTAGCCTTATGTAAAACAAATTAAGATTGAATGTATAAATGATTAATATTAATAATCCCATTTTTATAGCAGTTTGAGGTCTTAGGAAGACTATTCACAATAACCCTGTGAGGTAGGTTGTACAAGTATTACATCCATCTGTATTTTATAAATAAGGAAACTGAGGCTTGAGGGGAGAACCTTGCTTAAGGTTAAACAACTATTAGATGGTGGCCTGTGCCTTTGGATTACATATCCCGCGCTTTTTCCATTATACTATGCTGTCTCTTATTGAAAAACCCGACTGATCTTTCAGGGATACTACAGTAAGTGAGATAGCTCTGGAATGGCTCCTATCTTTACCCTATGTAGCCTTAACAAGACTGGTGAAATCATCAAATCCCAAAAAGACAATGCTTCCCTGCTCCAAAAGGCCATTTTTTAATGTCTGTATAATGATTTCACTGAGGTGGCTTATAAGATCGAGATCCAGAAGAGATCGAAGTAATAATCTAACCCCACTTTTGTATTTTGCAGTTGGGGAAGCCACATCCCTGAAGCTTAATTGAAGTTACTTTGCCCAGGTCCCACTGGTAGTGAGGGGAGTGTTCTAGCCTCTTCAGTTCTTTTGGACTTTTTAAACTTGGGGTTGAGTGAACCTTCCATCAGTGACAGCCATGTTCTCTTCTGGTTTCCAAAGCATTTATGAGTCAGGACCTAAATTCAACTCTAGACTTCTTCAAGGCAATATTGTTCTAAGATAAAATCAAAATTTTTTATGGTTTAACATTTTTCACATTGTTTTGGCTTCACCTCTCCATTCTTCTCACTGACCTTCACTTAGTATTGTGGACAGCTTTGTTCTCATGCTGCATCCTTCATCCTCTCTCCCTCCATGCCTTTGCCCAAGCTCTCCTTCATTCCTTCATTCATCTCTACCTCTTAAGAGTTTTTTGGCTTCCTTCAAGGTTCAGTGCAGGTTCTGCCTCCTATGAGAAACCTTCCCTGAACACCTGGTTATCAGTAATTTTGCCCTTCTCAAATAATTTTGTGCTTACATATCCCTTTATGTGATGCATCCCTTAGTAGACCATTAATTCCTTAAGGGCAGGAACTGCTTTTCACCTAGAGCCACATTTAGTGCTTGTTTAAGTTAATTAGGGAAAGAGAAGTTCTTATGTTCAGTTCTACAGATAATACAAAGATAAAGAACTGCCCCCTACCCTCAAGTAGCTTGTCATCAAATACAGAGATTGACAAGGAAATAACTACTAAGAAATAAATGGTACTGGAGAGTGTTAATCTATGGTTATGTATATACTTGACTTCTTGGGAGTGACAGGTGATTTCACTGGTGTTGGTATTCCTTTTATTGAAGAGGATCCCAGCCCTTCTATCTTAGAAGTTGTATGATCAAAAGATTTCAGTCTCTGCTGACAAACTTTATGTTTACAAACCTCACTTCATTTGACCATTGGACAACAGATATATACACTTCATTTGACCATTGGACAACAGATATATATATATATTAGTCTGTGTCCTTGCCCATACTGGATACCTTTTGAAAATAGCTGAGTGTAGATGCTGCTAGAGCTGGTATTTTACTCTTGGTGTTATGGCTTTCAAAAATATTTGGGCTTACCTCATCAGAGCATCAGAGGAGAACCTTAGAAGAGATAGACATAAGTAAAAGCAATCCAGTTTAAACCATGGTCAGCATGTAAGAGGATGAGAAAGGACTGAGAAGTCAGATGAAAAAAAAAAATTTACCTTCATTTGGAAAGAATCAAGGAATGCTTCCTAGAGGAAGTAGTATTTTCTTAGTTACAGGGTAAAAGGATTAAATTTTTTAAAAGCATGTACACATCGAAAATTGTCGTGCTGAAAATCTTATTACCCTAAATTCTGAATTGTAAAAAAGTCAATGTTTTTCTGGAGGACAGATGATGAAATTTAACTCCCACTTAAGAGAGTGGAAGCAGGGTTAGTTGAGCAGAATGTTGATAAGGTATCAACAAGTAATTGTGTGTGTGTGTGTGTGTGTGTGTGTGTGTGTATGTGTGTGTGTGTAAAATGTGTTTTCTTTGTTACAAGTTAGATTTCAATTTAGAGGGGAGGAGGGAATATTTCCAGAAATGACTAGTTTTATTTTAAGCAGCAGTAAAATATTTTTTTAAATCGTGTTTTTATCCTTTAGTTTTGTGGCCTGTCCTTTAATAATTATGCTGTTTAACTTGCCCTCAACATTCTAAGTTTTTGAATGTCATCCTGGTATTAAACTTCCAATCTTTGGTCCCAATCCTATTTCAAATGTTAGTCTCTGAAGAGTGAGAGTATTAGTGGTTCAGATTGACCGAGAGAAGCAGTTTTGAAATCCTTGTCAGGCAGCATTGGTTTTATGAGGCCTGAGCCTTTCAGTACCTCTCTCAAGCCTACTCTGTTTGTTTATTACAGTTCCTCAGCGAGCAGACAGAAAGGTTGTTGAGACAATTGAAAAATTTGTGAAGAGTATAATTGAAGGCAACTTGTCCCCAAAAGAAAGAGCAACACTAAAGAAGAACCCTACTTATTGGTAGGTATTTAAGAAATGCTCAACACATGAGGACTCTTTATCACTCAAACATTAGGACTGAGAATTTCAAATAGAACTTTCTGAGGTTTTGTTAGAATTGACTTTTATATTGGAAAGATATTCCTCATGGGGAAGCAAGGCCTTCAATAATGGATATACATTCTTTTATTCTGCTCAATGGATATTGGAATGAGTAGAGAAGTGAAGAATTATTCCAAGCTATCATCTAGGAAATTGTCCTTTCCCATTGAGTCAATTCATTTAGTGCCCATGTTGTATAAGATCCTGGGATAGGAGCTGGAAAAGATACAAAATTGAATTGGATGAATCCCTGCCTTCAAGAGATTTACAATCTAAGAGCTGAGACAAAATCCACATAAATATGATGCAAAATTCAATAAGTATGTAAGAGAGTTTAAAATGTCATGAAAATTCATAAGAAATATAAATCATTTCCAATTGAGGGAACCAAGAAAACTTCATCTGGAAGTAGATTAGGTTCTGGGTTTTAGAAGCTAAAAGAGTTTGAGGGTAGGTGGGGATGGGGAAATTGCACATTCCCGAGAGTGGTTTGTGAGCAGATGTACAGAAGTGAGAGAAGGAGGGATAGATTTAGGGAAGTATAAGTGATGTGGTTTGGCAGAAGTGAAAAGTACATTCTGGAAAGGATTGGGAGAGAAGGCAGCTTGGAGAACATCTGCTCCAGCTCTGTGATTTTACAGAAGAAAGTTAAGGCCCAAATGGGGCAAAGTGACTTAGTCAAAGCCAGGTAATAAGTGATTCAGGCTGTATGAATGTAAGCCTGGTGGCTCAGTAGCAGTACTCTCCCACCATACTGGCCTACTGTAGCCCTTTCGTTATACTTATAGATTGGGCCTGAACCTGCTAGGGGTAATAAGTGGCAGAACAAAGATCTGATTTCAGTTCCTGATGCCAGAGCTAGTGCTTTTCCCTCCCACACTGCCTTAGATTACTTTTGCTGCCTCCACAGATGAGCAGGCTAGATGTTGTATGCATTCTGCAGTGGACATCATTATTGATGCTTCAAAGTTCAATATCATTAAACTAGGTTCCAGTTTAATGTCAGCACAGTTTTTAGGGGGTTGACTTATGAAAGAAGGGGGATACGTTGTGAGAATTTTTTTAAAATTTTCTAAGCCTGATTTGCTGTGCAAAATCTGTCTTGTGGGATCATGAAATAATGCAGATTCCATTAAAATGACCATAAAAGGATGTGATTCTTTTTCTCATTCATAGAATTTTATACTCTGGCTGGTGCACAACTTGCTACTTCATGATTTGGCATTTGACTTGTTAGTGTTTCTTGAATTGAAGTCAATTAGAAGAGTAATTTCTAATAAAAATACTCCCTAAGATAGAGGAAACAAACCAAAACAAAAGTCAGTAGCAAAATTTTGCTGTAACATTTACAGGAGCAATTTGCATCCAAGATTGAAATTTTTTAATTGAAAGGCTGCCCTTGGCAAAAGACTTAGAAGTAATTTGATGACTGCTCTCAAATAACTATAGGCTTATTACATTGAAAAGGATTTAGACTTACATCTAATTGTCCTTAGATGGCACA
The DNA here is from genome assembly GCF_016432865.1 of Antechinus flavipes. Lineage (NCBI taxonomy): Eukaryota > Metazoa > Chordata > Mammalia > Dasyuromorphia > Dasyuridae > Antechinus > Antechinus flavipes. The sequence continues at coordinate 674,295,087 of NC_067398.1, forward strand.
ATTTCAGATCCATATCAAGAGAAATTTCTTAACAATTAGAGCTTTTCACAGCTGATTTTTTCTCTCTAAATGTAGTTTCTCTAAATTTTCTATCACTGGAAGTCTTCAGGTCAAAGCAACCACTAGTTGGAGATGTTGTGAAGATTTATTTTTCACATGTATTCAAATAAATGATCTCTAGGGTCCCTTCCTAATCCTTAAAATTCTATGCAATTCTGTTATTGACAAGCTGATATGTTCTAATTTCAGGTTGAGTGTGATCACAATGAATTGTCATCAAATATCCATAAATTCTTACCATATGTAAAATATTGCCATATATATTGACAGTTACAAAAACTAAGATATACTTCCTACTCTTAGGGAGTTTAAAAAAGTTTGTCAAAAGAAAGACTTGTAAGACATATACAATGAGGCACAAATATGTGAAATTATAATAACATGATGAAATAGTAGTTATCTGTTTTATGCATCTGGCAGATTAGATTGTACTGAAATGTGTCATTTACTAAGGTAAACTTGACATACAGATCTGAACTAAAATTTATATGTAACTACCATTTCTTTCTCACAGAGCAAAAGATTACATTTTTCAAAATAAAATTTTATTTTTAAAAAATTAACTAAAATCTTTCCCTCCTACTCCCCACTGAAAAAGAAAAACTAAGCCCTTGTACCAAGTATACAAAGTTTTTAAAAAATAAAAAGGAATGATTAATTTAAAACTCGTTAAATATTTTATGAAAATGTAATAGAGAAGATTGTTTGTGAACAATATAGTATTGACCTAAATAAGTATTTTAATGTATTTCCTTCCTTTCTAGGTTCTTATCTGATGAGGATAGTCTGGAGTATAAATATTATAAGCTGAAGTTGGCAGAAATGCAGAGGATAAAAGAGATTAAAAAAGATGAGGAACACCAGCCAACTTCAGAGGAATGTGCCGTGAGAGCAATGCTATATGCAAAGAAAGTCCAGAGCCTAAAGAAGAGATTGATTCCCCGTAAAAGGCTTGGGCTACTCTCATCTTGGGGGATCAGTGGCTGGAAGATGAGAAAATCTACTGTGGGGACACAGACCCTTCTTTCAGCAGGGACCATGCTGAAGCATCAGGTCAGACATGCCCACGGGGTATTCCAGGTAAAGCCTTCTGTTCCTGATGTAAACCATCGTGAGAAGAATTTGCCATCCGAGGAACCTGGATCTCTTCTCTGTGACCCCAGCGCAGGACCTTTGACCTGCCCTCCAAGAACAACTGGGACAGAGGTCTCTTCTGCCTTGCCTGAGCCACTCCACACTCCCTCATCTTCCCAGTTTGCCAATGGTAGGTGAAAATTTCATATTGAAGCTCCAAAGCCAGTGGGAGCTAAAGACAACAGCAAAACTACTAATAAAATAATACTAAAGGACAGTTAAGCAATTGTATCGGAGGGATTAATTAGCCTTATTCTGCTTGGCCCCAGGAGGTGGACCTATGCCCAGTGGGAGGAGTTTTCCAAGAAGGCAGATTGCAGTTCAGTTTAATGAAGGATTTCCTAACAGCTAGAGCTGTTCAGCAATAAAACAGGGCATCCATATGTGTTAATAGTATTAGTACTACTACTACTAATAACTCCATTACAATTCTATGGAGTAGAGAGTACAAATATTATTATCCTTACTTTACAGATGAGGAAATTGAAAAGTAGAAAAGTAAAATAAGCTACCCAAATTCAAACAGCTATAGAGGCGGGATGAGGCCTCCTGACTTGAAGTTCAGTGTTCTTTCTGTTCTACCAAGTCAAGTCAAGATGCATTTTTAAGCACTTAACAAAAAGTAGACATTTATCCTCAACGCTTAGCCTAGAGGATACAAGGAAAGGCAAAGTTCCTGCTTTCAAGGAACTCAGAATGTTCCCTGCCACTGGATGTTTTGGGTAAAGGTTAGATTATCACTTAAAAGATTTTAGGATTTAAAACTCTTAAGGACTTCATCTAATCAAGAGTACCATGAATAAGATTCATGGAGAGGTTAGACTAGATCATGAGTTAGCCATCCCTAAGGGAGGAATAAGTCTTCTAAAAATATCTTTAGAATAATGGTTTATTAAATTCAAAAAACATTTTATTTATAAAATTTGTTTATTCATTTTCTCCAGAAACCCCTTGTTAGGCTGCATAGATACCTGTTAGTATCTTAGTATATAATGAATTTTTCAGGTCAGTTGTCACTTTGAAAGGGAAGAAGCTTAGAGGGTATGAGGCATGGGATAGATGGAAAGAGTAAAAAGAAAAAGAAAAAAAGCAGAGTTTTCATAAGTCCTGAGTTAAGATTGTGAAATCATGATTCTAAGGATAAGGTGCTCTGATAAGATCTCTCTCAGTTGAGGACCATCCATTGAGACAGGTAGGAAGAAGGAAGAGTTCTGGTTCTGTGTTCTGATACTGGAAAGGATACTAGCAATTGCCTTTGGTTTTCCCAGCAAATAAGGCTATAGGTGTAAATGTAAAGGATCATAGATTTAGAAGTAGAAGGGACCTCAGTGATCATTGAGCCTGACTCCCTAAAGAGACAGATCCAGGCAGATCAAGTGATTTGCCTAGCGTTGTACCAGTGCTGTTATTCAAACTCAGATTCTCTGACTCCAAAGCCGGTAATGTTTCCATTGTGCCTCCTGCCACAAATTCATCATTTTGTCTTTCTTCTTTTTAGTTTCTTCTCTTTCTTTTTTCTTTTCTTCTTTCTTTCTTTCTTTTTTTTTTTTGACTAAGGCAATTAGGGTTAAGTGACTTGCCCAGGGTCACATACACATTTGAGGCCATATTTAAACTCAGGTCCTCCTGACTTCAGGGCTGGTGCTCTATCTACTGCAGCAACTAACTGCCCCTTTTCTTCCTTACTTTCTGACTTATGGAAAGTTCCCCTTCCCTAGTAGAATTTGAACTCTTGGAACTCCTAAGCTATTTAGTTTGTCATTTTATGCCCAGTTTCTAAGACAAGAGTCTTGAACAGAGAATAATGTGTACATTTAGAATGTGTTGGTTGTTTATTTTGGCTAAAATGGCTAATTATGTTTTCAAAGAACTAATTGCATTTGAATCCCTTAACTGAATTACCTTTAAGGTCTCTTCCAGTTCTAGTATTATATATATTTAAGGAACTGCCTATCTCTGACATTCTTAGGATTCTCTGAATTCAGAACTAATATGTGATAACTGTTTTGCATTTTGCAGTTGATGCTAAAACAATGGACACTGCCGAGAAACTAGCCAAATTTGTCGCTCAGGTGGGACCAGAAATTGAACAATTTAGTATAGAAAACAGTGCAGACAACCCAGATCTCTGGTAAGTAACTGTTGTATCTTCCTGATTCTAGCATAATAAAATATATTGAAAATTTCCTAAAATACCATCCTTGAGGTCCATATTTTGGGGTCATCTTCTAAGTGAGCTGCCTTGCCCAAAGATCTGGTTCAGTTCAAGTCACTTTGTATGAATGATCCCTGGAATGGGCTTGCTTTAGTTTCCCTTCTATACTGAAGGAAATTTAAAGCAATCTTTTAGATGCAGTGTGATGTGGAAATTGTGTTCGCCTTGGAATTCATCAAATCTGGGCTTGACTTAAAAGCTCTCTCATAACTCTGACATTCCTGGCCTCAGTTTCTTCATCTGTAAACTTAGGAATGACTTTTAATGCCTTCCTCTTTTGAGGAAATGTGGTCTGTCACTGTTAATTATCATTTCCTGTTCTGAACCACTGTGGTGACTCTTTGATGTCTAGACTATAGAGAGCATGTCATGTGCAACAGCTGATTGTTGATTGTGCATGGTTGGGTTGGAACAACAGTCACTGGCATCTCTTTCATATGATTTTGTGCATTGAAAGCTCTGCACATAACACTACTGCTAAAATGGCAATTGGCAAGCATTACTTAGGCCTTTCTAGGATCCTAGAATGTTAATACTAAGAGGATTAACCTTGGAGATTATTTAGTCCACCTCCCTTCATCTTACAGATGCAGAAACTGAGGCTCAGAGGTGAATTTACTTGCCAAAGATCACACAACCAGAGCCAGGATCTCAATCCAGATCATCTCAGTCTTTTAATTTCATTCCCAGGCTGGTGTTTCCCCCATTATACTGGGTTTGCCTTGGACCCAATACACTATGGCTTATTTCTCATTGCTCATCAATAACAGTGTGGTAGGGAGGAGGAAGAAGAAGATGATGATGACTTACATTTGAATAGTGTTCAAGTTTACCAACCTTTTCATATTTCTATGACCACATTTCCTATGTAATTGATAAATTATTTCATTTTCTTTATTACACAAAGCCAAAAGGAATTAGAAATAGTAACAGTTCACATTTCTCTAATGTTATGTAGCTTACAAAGTACTTTGTTTATAAAAACACCTCACAAGTGGTTTATTTTACTGAGAAGGAAACCTAGGCTTCTAGCATTGGGTGATTTCCCACAGCTCCTCAGCTAGTCAGTATTTTAAACCCAAGGATTCTGATTCTGACTGTATACCTTTTAGACCTGCAATTTCCTGATCTGTGAAAAAGGGTTAAGGATAGCATCCTTACTTGCGTGGTAGTATGCTTGTGAGGGTCATATACATTAGATATAGAAGCAAGACTATAAAAGAACACCCTAAAACTGGATAATAACAACCTCATTTACCTGGAGCCCTTCCATTATTTGGTTCTGTCTAAAACTATATACTTCCTATTCTCTAGAAGCCCAGTTTCTAAAAGAGAAAGAAACAGGATAGAGATACAGATATGTAAATGTTTGGAAAAGCATCTATCATATCTGATAGTAGTTCTCTAGTTCTGTATCTTAGGAGGATAAACAATTATGAAGTTAAGTGGAAAATGAAGGATTCTTCTCTCGTTCTCTTTTTTTTATTATTACTTCAGCATATTGGCATTCTATTCCTAATAGGACAGAGTTAGACTTATTGGCTTGATTTGTTTATCAGTATTATTGATGCTTCTCAAAATTACAGAATGATAAAGCTGAAATAGACCTTAAAGGTCATCCTTATTCAGTAAATAGAAAATTAGAGGTGTTAAGTGACTTGCTTAAGGTCTAACAACACTGTGGCCATAGTGGGGTCTTGCCATGTCCAGTATTCCATATGCTATACCACCCTTTCTTTCATGATAGATCCATTTCATCATTTAATCTACCCCTACAGCCTCCAGTCTTTCTCAGACATATTTCAGCACCTATGCCACCAAAGGAATACCTTTGCTTTGTTCTCCAGTAAGTTATTTCCAAAGAATCCTTTAACTTTAACTGATGGAATTTCACTTTTATTCTCAACCCAGGTTTCTACATGACCAAAATAGTCCTGCCTTCAAGTTTTATAGAATGAAAGTGTATGAACTGTGCCCTTCCATTAATTTCACAAAAACCCCACTAAATCTCAAAGCAGGAGAAGGTCTGAAATCAGGGAAAATTTCAGATCATGGGGAAGAAGAGGAGCAGGAGGAAGAAGAGCTTGAAGGAGATCATTCTCAACAAGGGACTGAACTGGAGCTAGAATTGGGCCCTGAGGAAGAAGAAGAAGAAGGTACAGAAGATGACACCTCAGCTCGAGAAGCGTCCTCCAGAATTGGAGAAGAAACTGGTAGAGCAGCTCAGTCAGAGGGGATCCCCTCTGAGGAGGCACAAAACACAGGAGCGGAGGGTGATGGTGCCAGTTTAGCAGCTCTGTCCCAGTCCTCTGCTTCGAGTGCCTGTTTCCCTCGAAAGAGAATCAGCAGCAAATCTCTAAAAGTTGGCATGATCCCGGCTCCCAAGAGGGTGTGTCTTATAGAGGAACCTAAAGGTACCTGACGTGTCTTTGCATTTGTCTCTGCAGCAAGGTGTTCCCATTTAGTCCATGACAATGATATTGTTAACTCCAGGACTGTATGTTCCTAATGATAAAGTGACACAGTACACTTGTACCTTGCTTATTACTGAAAAGTTGTTTGTGAAATTAAAGTTGTTTGTGAAATTAAATTCTTGTAAATTGAACCATATTTTAAATACACTAGGAAAACACCCAATTTAAAGGCACTTCATAGATTAATTATATAAAGCAAAAACTTGGCATTACATGAATAATCACTTTATACTTTCTTTTTAATAAACTCAGATTTTTGCACGTTGAGTTTTTAGGGATTACCTTCTGTTGTTCTCTGATTAATGGTATGTTATGCTGAACCCAAGTGAAATTATTTTTATTTACTAATCTGTGGGCAGATGCTAAGATGTCTTAATGGCACTGTGGCCAAACCATTAATAGTGAAAATTTCAAACTTTAAACTCTTAATATTTGGCATTCTCTTAATTTGACACTTTGGTACATACATAGATGAGCAATCATTAACAAAGATTTAAGTGCCTACTGTTTATAGAACTAGGTTCTAAGAGAAATAACAAAATTGAAATAAAACATGATCCCTGCTCTCATGGAATTCATTGTTTGGTAGCAGAAGACACCAACACAGATAACTGTAACATACAAGTAATAGGACAAGATAAATTACTTGAGGGTTGCAGACAGAGGCCTACAAGATGGGGAATCAACGTGACTGAAGCACTGCAAGGTCCTAAAGTGCTGTATATCAGGAAGATGAAAAATAATATGGGGCACGTTTTGTGCTAGGCGTATTTACTATTCTGTGTATAACAACAGCTTAAAACTTAGTGATACACATGTAGCACGTATGTGGGCACTACATTTGAGGAAGGGCATTAACATGCTAGAATGTACCCAGGGGAGGGCAGCACAGGCAGGGACCAAGAACTTTGCCGGTTGAGGATTAGCAGAAGGAATTTGGGATATTTAGTCTAGAAAAGGAAAGAGGTACAGTTGGGGACAGGGAATCTGGTTAGAATTCATTTTCAAATATTCAAATAATGTCATTTAAAGGGGGCTTCAATTTGTTCTTGAATCCCAAAGTGGATAGAAGTTATAGGAAGACAGATTTCAACCCGGTACAAGAAAGAGCATCTAAACAATTGGAGCTTTCTAAAAATGAATTGGGCTGTCTCTGGAAGGAAGAATTTCCCCATCACTGGAGGCCTTTTAAAGCAGATTCTGCATGATCACCTATTAGAGATGTTGTAGAAGGATTTGGGCTCTAGGGTGGGGTTGAACTAATTGACCTCTGGGGTCCTTTGGGGTTTGGGGGTTCTAAATAGTAGCTTTGAAGATTGAGTGTATCTGACCATGATAGCAGATAGCTTGTCTTTTATCTTGGAGAAGCTGTTTTAGATCTCCATATTTAATGTGAAAAGTAGTAATAAGATAGAACCAAGCAAATTTAATTACCAGCATCTTTGTATTTTGATGTAATAACCTTACAGAGCTACAGTGTGTAGTTCACATGGCCCCAGGGATATGAAACTTCCTTTATGAAACCCCTAGTGCCATGTGCAAAGGCATGTGTTAGGTACAAGGTAATTAGGACCGACCTCCTTCCTCAGGAAACTTGTGCTTGTGTGTACTGTATAGAATTTGCAGTTATCTTAAACAGTTTTCTCTATAAGTAATGTAGAGAAAAGATGATTATCCCCTGATTTATTGATTTTATTTTTTGGTCTTGTAGTTCATGAACCTGTGCGAATTGCTTATGACAGGCCCCGGGGACGCCCTGTGTCCAAGAAGAAGGTGAGGTTCCGCCAACATGAAATCCTCAACAATGATGCGTCCATTTACAGTTTGGAAATTTCACATTTCATTCAGCTGTTAATTGAACAAGTTTCTCTTTCCTTCTTGTATAAAAAAGAGCTGTTTTTAAGATCTGTGTTTAAAAAAAAAAAAGACTTCATTGACGTCTACTCAGATACCTCATTGTGGTGTGGTGATGACTTAAGGTTCTTGGAGTTTGCACCATCACAGCACAAGCTTTTCCAGTCCTATCAAGCTGGAAAGGTTTGGATTATGGTCCAGCCTGGTTAAATCTGGAAAACCTCAACAAAAAGTTGGCTTGCCAGGAAACTTTTTGGCTCCAAAAAATTCTTAAGAATTGCAGTTTGCTTTGTTGCTCAAATACTCAAAAGTGATAAAAATCATAGATCTTTTTTTTTTTTTAAAGTAATTGTAGATTTGTGTTCTGAGATATAGGTAGTGTGGCCTTGGGATTGGGAAAAGCTGAATGCAAGTTGTGTCTGATAGGTACTGACTATATATCTCTGGACAAGACAGTTAACCTCTCAATTCCCTGGGCATGTCTCTAAGATTATAAATTGAAGAATAGTTATAATCTACACTGGTTGAAGGAATTTGCTCAGTCCCCAAATCACATGGATACATATGTGAAGAAACTGGAGTGTTAGACATGTACTTGTTAGACATGTACGTGCGATTCTCCATAATAAGACATCTTATTCAAATCTCTTAGCATCTTCTTAAGAAGAAAGAAAATTATTGTGCTTAAAGCCTAGTAGCCACTAAGCACAATTAGTTTCTAAGCATTTGTATAGTTATATAGTTGTCAGCAATGAAAAGATCTGTTACTTCATCAGTATGTGTCTTTTCCCCTTATCCCCACCATTGCAGATCACATTTCCTCTAGAATTGAGTAGATTTCCTCAGAGTTGTCATAATCAAAAATTATTTGATCAAAAATTGTTTTCAACACTCTTTGCCCAAACTGTTGATGAGCCTGCCCATCCTTAGCTTGGCTGGTCCTCAGACAATATATAAATGATTACTGAACTTAATTAGGATCTATATAGCTTTTGAGAATCCAGGGTCATCTTCATGTCATGATAGATTTTGTTGAGTTACTAGAGGACATTGCAGCCATATAGAGCAGCATTGTTCCATGGGGACTGCAGATTAGAAATGAGATGGGAAAGCTACATCCCTGTATGGCTATAACCTTGCAACAGGTGTGTAGCCAGAAAATAGCTGGCTAACTGGCACTACCTGTGGGTTCCGGATTCTCATGGTTTTGGTATAAAAATATAAATCCCACTCCAGGGATTTATGAAATATGAACAACTATCTACCAGGGCTTTGATATCCTGTGGTTGTGCAATTACTTTTCTGAACCCAAATAACAGATTGCATATTTTTCTCTAGTAAATTTCATCTTGTTTAATTCAGGCCATTCTTCCAAAGTCTCACAATTTTTTGGTTCTAATTATAGGATTGAAGAATGTGATGTTGTGAAAAGAGGTCTGGATTAGGAGTTGTGGGGATCTGGGTTCAAGTCCATATCAGATACTTACTAGCTGTGAGATCTTGGGCAAATCACATAACCTCTCTGAGCACCTATGTCACAGGCTTATTGGAAGTTTCTGGGGAGCATCTTATTAATGCTAACTTTTTTCATTATTATTACCAATGAGGTGCAGACAGAAGTGGGCCTGGCACCAGTTGCTATCCTCCTCTTTTATACTTTGTGTTCCACAGATGGCTATGGGAGTCAAGAATAACTGTCCTGGGATGTAAGCTCGTCCCCTGTAGGCTCACTGGAAGCTTCCTTGTTACAATTCTAGCAGCAGATAGGACAACAGAGATCCCAATCCTACCTGGTTTGGATTATTCTTATCCTGATTTTCAGACAAGAAAATCATTGTGCTTATCTAGCCCTGAGATACATCTTGTTCTTCACAGTTTTTGAACTGTTTCTGACAGTGGCTCAACAAATCACATGTGCCAGTTCCTTCCATACCTGCGGCTATCGTTCCTCTGAACTGAGGGACATCAACTTATCAGAAGTGGATCAATTTTCTCTTCCTGTTTGGTTGGTTTTTGGTCAGTTCTCCATTAGCTTCTTTTGTTCTATCTTTTCCAGTGAAATTAGAAAAAACAAGCAAAATAAGAAGTGACCTGTTCTGGTATTCTTTTGTCATCGGTAATTGTCCCATCGATGTGGAGCAGCTGTCCTAATCTTTTGTTTAGCCTTTTCCTTTTTTTATCCAATTCCTGATGGAATCCAAGTCCAAACCCCTCATTTTACAGATGGAGTAATCAAGGCACAGAGAGGTTCATTGACTTGTCCAGGTCACCCAGAAAATAAGTATCTGAGGGTCTAAGGCAGGATATGAGCTCAGGACTTCCTGATTCTAGATTTATTCCTTGCTCTAGCTCAAGTCACTCAGCTGCTGATTCTGAGCACATAGGACAAAATACCAGGCCAGGTGTTTTTGTTTTTTATCTTCTTAGCTCGTCTAACTTCCAGGTTCTCTATATGTTGTTTAAAAATTTAAAAACTGAATTTTGTGATTCTTTTTTTGAAATTTCTTTGTTCCTTTTCTTTGACTGTGAATCTCAAGGGTCATGAAATAGCTCACATTTCTTTCACACTTCCAGATTTGTAAAGCACTTTCCTCACAGCATCCCTGTGAGATAGGTAGTACCCTTATTATTTTTACTTTATAGATGAAAAACCAGTTTAGAAAGAAGACTTACCCAAGGTCATACATTTATGAGTCCTTGAATCCAGGTGTGATCCGAGACCTCCTGACTCTTTAAGCCCACACTTATTCCACCACCACACATAGTCCTGGTGATCCTATATCATTGTCTCCCTCAGTGTCTAGTGCTGTGCTCTCTGCTTTATAAAGGCTTTATTGAATAAATGAAGCATATTGTAATTCAGATAGATTTAACTTTTTTCTTTCTCTCTTCAGAAACACAAAGACTTGGAATTTGCTCAGCAGAAACTGACTGACAGGAATGTGGGTTTTCAAATGCTTCAGAAGATGGGCTGGAAGGAGGGATATGGCCTGGGCTCACGTGGGAAAGGAATTAAGGAGCCTGTAAAAGTGTATGTAATGGTAATTGACTTCAGAAATGCAAGAATATCAAAACCAGAGGGACAGGTACTCCACTGCCCAGAGAGAGCAGGAGAAGGAGGTTTAAAAGTCGGCCCTAGAAGGCTCGTTGGTGTGCCTTAGGAGAAAGAGCCCAGGATTGGGGCTATGGATTATGGGGCCTAGGCTCCATGTATTACTTTGGGCAAGTCAGTTTATTATAAAAAGCTTCCGTTTCCTCATCTGTAAACTGAGGAAAATACTCATTCCACTGATCTCAGAGAGCAGTGGTGAGGGTCATATGAGAGAAAATACACAAAGTTCTCACAGCTGTAAAATCAGATTGTAGAAACGTTACTGTTCATGATACCCGGCAGGTCCCATCGTTGGAGTCTTAAGAGAAAAAGAATGGGAAGCAGGCCCTGGAGCAGCCGAGCTAACTTGCTGGTCACTGTCCTGGGAGACTCCAGGTTCCTATTCACCATGACTCTTTTCTGAATTGTTTATGTCCTGGTTCTTACTCTCTTTAAGGGGGGACTCATATACTTCTTGGGTACTTCTCAGAGTCAGAGACGTTTATAAGCTTGGCCTTAAATAAAAAGAAAGGATAATGGAGAGATGTGGGGAGGCAGAAGGGTGTTTATTTGATTTTGTTTTTCTTGGCTCTGGGCATCCGCGGAAAGCAGAGGAATTAAGGTACAGTCAAAAGAGGATTTGGAGCCAGCACTCAGTACTGTATGACCTTGGAGAAGTCACCAGGCTCAGTTTCCTCCTCTTTTAAATAAGGGAGTTTGATGTTTAAAATAGAAATAACTTAATATCTGAATCAAGGATTTTAGGTTTCAGGACCTTGTCTTATATTTTAAATAAAAGCCAAATTTAAGATCATAAGCTCTTTAGAAATGTATATTTTGAAAGTTCAGCCAATGATTTGGACTGTACAATCCATTTAACAATTAATTTAACTATCTTTTTAGTCCTTATAATTTCAGTAATATTTGCTGTTTTTAAATGCCAGGCCACAAATGGCCCCAGGGCATGCAAAAATGGCTCCAGGGTTAAAACCTAGAACCCCTTTTCATTTGTAGGAGCTTATGTAATTCAGAGAGATCTGAAGTTCCTTTCAAGGGTCCATTGTGTGTAGCAAGTATTTAAAAAATAAGTTTGAGATCTACCACATTAGGGCTACACTAAATTTCTACAGTATAAACAAGGGATTTTCAAGTCTCTCCTTGGGGGTAAGTACAGCTGTGAATAAGGTAAGTACATTTTGTTTTTCTCTTAACTTTTTTTTTTAATGTCCCATCACATAACCTCTGCAGAGACAGTTTACCATATACTTGACTATCTATATATGTTGATTATTTTAAAACTATTATCTGTGCTTAGTCATGTAGTTGAAAAAAGTAGAGTCCTATACTAATTGTTCATTTTACTCCCATAGGGGAACAACCTCTGAAGGGGAGGGCTTGGGTGTTGAAGGGGAAGAAAATAACGAAGATACATTTGATGTTTTCCGTCAAAGAATGATACAAATGTACAGGCAGAAACGAGCAAGTAAATAGGTATGTGCTTGGGCACGTTTCATTTCATGAATTCCTGCCTACACTGAAATTCTAGTTTTGGAAAAAAAAAATTCTGAAATGTTACCTTTCAAAAAAACAACAACAAAACCCCCAAGAATTTGATTTTTACAAAAAACTCAAGTCATCAGAATGCAGATCTATCCAACTTCTTACCCTCTAGGTTTGCAGAAGAAATGTGTTACAGGCTGAAAACGCAGATGTTTGACAAAGCTGCTACCCTACAGGCTTTCTGGTGATTTTTAGTTCACTTCAGCAATGTGCAAAGGGATTTTCTTTGGCACAGTGAACTCAGAAGTTAATGTTACCCACCTCCTAGTTTGCCAAGCTTCAGGATTAGCCTTGCATTTGCTGCATAGGCTGACTGACTGGGTGCCAGCTTACCTGGAAGAGACTCCTTTTGACCTGCAGAATTCATTCCGTCGTTTTCGTCAAGGTTTTGTCTCACCAATGAAGAAGGCCTGCATCTGAGCCCATACAGGCAACAAGAAGATTCAGTAGTCAGAAGAAGACCGTACCAAGCATTTTCCTTGTCTAAGTTCAATTAGTGCTGGCATTTTTTTCCATTTTCCTATTTTTCAGATGCCTTCTTTTATTCCACTTATTCCTCAGTCAAACTTTGGACAAAATAGTTGTCTTCAAGGAACAACCGAAAACATTGATTAAAGATATAGCCTTAAGGTGGTTAATCTTGAATTTTTTTTTTTTTTTTTTTTTTTTGCTGACCTGCATTATCAGCAGATCCAGAATATATATCTGTGTGGATCGCCATAGTGAATGTATATACAGAAGGAAATATCTGTCTTTGGTGCGAAGATTGTTTTTTTCTTTTGGGGGTAAAAAGGACCCTTAAATTTCCAGAATCCTCTTTGTTTATTTTAAACCTCTGTCTTAAACCCTTAACCACAAGTTTTTTTCAAGTATTTTCATAGTTCCATTTTTGCTCCTCAGGGAAGCAGAAATGAACTAAATCAGCTTCAGGTTATCCTATCAGAATGTAGCACTAACATGAAATTCAAAATACTGAATCGTCCACTCTGATTTTCTATCCTGTGTGCTAAAAAGCAAAATTAAAATACAATTATTTTTAATCTGATTGAACATTGAGTGACCTCCAGAAACTGTCAGCAAATCTCTTTTTTGCTTATGAGACCAAATGTATCCTAGGAATGATTACAAATCTCCCTTTCTAATTGCCTTTCTGAATTTCAGTAGAAGACAAACTACAGTGCCAAAGTGAGTCCACTGGAGAATGTCTGGAGGTTCTTCAGAAGACATGGAAGTCTTTGAACTTGACAAGTGTGTTTACGTGTGGGCAAGTCTTGTAACTTTTTCAGTGTATCTTAGACCTAGTACAGTCCTGCAGTAGTCTTAGATACTGGTGTTTAGCGGGGAATAGTCCATTAGACTACTTAACTTCTTTCTCCCCAGTTGGACAAGGGTCCTAAGAAATCATAGATTGTGCCACAGTTGTTAAAAATAAAAACAAACACTTTATAGTGTCCCGCCCATTGCTTCTTCTGTGATGTATTTTTTGCATGTGTAGCAATGGGTAAAGGATTATTTTTATTACAGTCCTTTGTGAGGGAAAGGGGGAAAAAAAATCCTGTCTTGGGATTTCCAATTCATCTGTTTCTTATTTAAAAGACTATGACTGAAGTCTTACTCCATCTAGCACCATACTTCTTGTACCTACATACAGAATTCTTAGCTACCAGAAATTAAGTCCTTTATGATAAAGTGTCAATGTTGAAGTTTTTAACAAATGATAAATGCAAGACAACTTGGGATCCTCTTCAGTAAATTATTACAGCTGTCCTGCCGATTCAGCTATAAAGCTAAAGAATAGAAAGCAATCGTTTTTCCTTGGAGAGTACAGAAAAGAGAGAACTGTCTTTATTTTGGGTTCCTTGAGGAATCATTGCTTCCCCAAAGCAAAAAACAAAAACACCTTCCAGCTGTGATGACCAGGTTTCTCTTACTACCTTGACTGTCAGCAACACCACTAAGCTAACCCCCCAGGAATGTAATACCACAATACCAGGCCAGACCCTCTTTTCCAGATGCTCTCTCTAAATTGATCCAACTACCAAAGCAAAATAGCAATAGGTATGCAATGTTCAGTTTCACAGGTACAGTGGCATCTTGTTCTGCCACTTGGTAAATGCCTCTGCCTTTCAACCAAAAGTTTAAAGTGTCAAGACTGGCCTGTATTGATTCAAGATTTAATTTGTGATTTGGTTTGGAGATGCTGAAGAGTTTGGCCTAAGAAATGAGTGAACGTGCCTCATTCAGAAAAGTTTAACAAAACAGGCAGCTGCACAGCTACATTAGAAGATTCAACATAGGCTTCTTTGGGAAATTTGGGGACAGCAAAATTTTATGTGGCTTTTTCTGGATCCCTGTCACAAAGGTGCATTCCCTGCACCTTTTTCTTAACTTATTTTCAATTGGCCGTTAATGATGGTCTTTTGGAATTAGACATTCTTCAGTTGCTAATTTTTTTCAAATGTGGCTTTATGGAAGCAATGTGATTGGTCTCTGAAGACGATTTTTCATATTCCCTCAATATGGGTGTAGCTCTTTGCGGCTCATCCACAAGAGACTTTGATGCTATTATTGCCACTTCACCTCTTCTTCCATATTGGCCTTTTGGAAGCACTTTCATTCTTTCAACTAGCTAGAGTTCTGTTTACAATTAAGAGAGCGTAATTCAGAGTGTGGCTTCCCACATTGGGGCACTCCTACTTTCTCAGCTACCTAGTCCCTAGTCATTATTCTGGGAATGTTTTGGTTTGAGCTGAGATTGCTGGTACAGTACCATTTTGGGGTACGTGAAAATAACCTATAAAAACCTAGGTTATATTCCCTCCTGATTGCAATTCATTGGAAAGCAATTTGCTGGAGTATAACCCACTCTTGGAAAGAAATGTGAATTGTGGTTCTTGAGGGAGTCTTAAACTGCTGTCCTGGATAATTGTAGTATGGTCGGTCTTTCTTGTACCAAACTTCCGTTTGGGGCGAGATGCCAGATGAGCAGCACTGGTGCTAAGATTCTAGTGTGGCTCACTATTGGGTTCTCCCATACTACCTGCCTCTCCTTTGTGAAAGGAATCCCCCCTGCTTTACCCTGCTTCTGCAGGTTGAATTGAAAATGCAGTACATAAGATGTTGCACAAATACACTACTTTGTTAAAGTTACTAGTTTCTTTTCTGTTATTTTAGTTTCCAGGGTCTCTTCGTGAAGACTACAAGCATCAATGAAAATTTTAACTTACTTCCATGGTGTGTTTACTGTCTCTTGGTTTGTTTTTATCCTGGGTAATCTTGTAGTGAATTTTGATATGTTCCATGTAAATTGGCTAAAGCCTAGAAGATGCTTGTGATGATGGAAGTTTATTTGGGTTTGTTTTTTTGTTTGTTTGTTTTTTTTTAGTTGTGAACATTGTTAACCTTTTAGCAGCTATAATAAATGTAGAAAGAAAACATTTCCAATGGTTTGAATTATGAATTTGTAAAATGGGCCAATTTGGGGGAAAGCAGCACATTTTGGGGTACAAATTGAATTTGGATTTTTTCAATAATATTTGGAGAGTTGATTATATGTGGAAGAAAATAAGACTGCTTGGAACCTATGACAGAACTGATACCAAGTGGGAAATTTTTTCAGTGTTTGAGAGGACTCTGATAACAGAGTTTCCAGCAAGGAAAGGGTTGGCCCTGAAGAGAGGCCAAACAGGCCTGATCTTGGTGCTCTAGAGGGTGTTCATGAGTCAGTTAGGGGGTTACAATGAAAGATTTATTCAGAATTGCAACACATCGATACAAGAATCTTTGTTTTTTTCTCCTTAACATTCCTAATCACATTTCCCAATTATTCTACTTGTGGTCCAGTTGCTAAAAGCACAAGTAAAGCATGTGTTAGATAATATAGCTTTTCTGTGAATGATTTTGGAGGTTGATTCCACAGGTCATAAAAATGTTATTATTCTGTGACAGTGTGCCTTTGTGTAAGTAGAGAGGGACACCAGAGCAGTTTCAAGTCACTTCCCTTAATCTCAATTTCCTTATCTATCTAATTGGTAGAGTTGGGCCAAATAATCATCAAGGCCCTTCCCAGTGCCAGCATTGTATTCTGAATGCTTTTCCAGCTCTAATACGTTTTAGGTGAAAGTTAGATGTCAATCCCATCTACTATTATTGTCACCACTACTCACCTACCTTTCTACTGTTAAAAGTCATTTGTAAGGGACAGCTAGGTGGGGCAGTAGGTAGAGCATCAGCCCTGAAATCAAGAGGACCAGAGTTTAAATCTGGCCTCAGACACTTAAGACTTACTAGCTGTGTGACCCTGGGCGAGTCACTTAACCCCAATTGCCTCAGCCCTCCGCCCCCCCCCCAAAAAAAAAATCATTTGTAAGGCTTATATAGCAAAGAGAGAGCTAACTCCTGGCTTAAACTAAAGAAAAAAGCCCAAGACCTGAGCTTGAAATCTCTATCAAGGTCAAATGAATCAACTTGAACCCAGACCTCCCAACTGATCTAAGAGGATCTAGCATATAACTTAACATCATAATGCTTTAATTGAACCCAAGCTTGAAGGTTTCAAAATTCTGCCACTCATTTATTTGCTAGGTGATTTAGGCAAGTTTTTAAATTCCTGAATCTTGTTTCCTGAGTAAGATGAGGACAATAACAAAGTAGTAGATAACAATGGAAGCAGATATAACTGTAAAGCAATGTATATACATATATGGCCATTCTAATTTCCTGTTTTATATTCATATTCAGTTTTCTTTCTCCTTCATGGCTCATAGAAGGTCCAATCAGTGAGCACAGCAGTTATGAATGCTGCCTCTGTAAAGTTATTACAATAGTGTCCTCTGAGGTTTATTTATGGGAATTTGAGCTGCTTCAGCAGTTTAGCTAATCCAGCCACTCCCCATCACATTTCACCTGACTGCATAGATTCCCTGCATTCTTACTCTTCTTGGCAAGGCCAGTTCTTCTAAGATAAAAGCTCATGTGCTGCTGTCGGCCCTCCCTCTGTCTTTCAACAAAGGAGGGGTTTTAGGATGTCAGCACTGGGACCTCTTAGGACACAGGATGTTAGCTGGGAGAGCCCTTAGGTCAGAGCTGGGAAGGCTCTTATGGGACGTAGGATGTCAGAAGTGGAAGGAGCTTTAGAAAACGTAAGGGTGGGCGGGGCCCACTATATCAGAACTGGGATAGCCCTTGGAACACAGAATTTCTCTCAGGATTGGAGGACGACCCTCAGAACACGGGATGTCCGAGTTGGGAAGGCCCTTAGAATGAAGAACATAAGAAATGACTTGGGAATCCTAGGTCTTGAGGACGGCCTGCCTCTCATCTTTGTGTAATTTTGGGTAAAACTCTTACTCTCCTTAAGGCTCAGGTTTCCGTTCTGTAAAATGGGATAGGTTGGTCCTCGTGGTCTTCAGAGAGCCTTCCCACTGCAGACCTGGATTCTGCACGTCCCTTCAACGTGGGGAAGGAGGGGACAGGAGGACTGGCGCATGCTCCGCTAGGAGAGAGGCGGCAGGCACGTGGCAGTCACGTGGGCGGTTTCTAACGGCCCCATACCCACTGAGGTCTTCGCTGGGCTCGCAGAGGGTCGCGGAAGAGGTGGAAGCGTTTAGGTTTGCAGGGAACTCTCCCAACGAGGGGGTGAGTGGACCAGACCGGACCCCAGAGTCCATCCCAGCTCCATTATCGGCCTTTTGTCCCCCTGGGTTGTGTTCCTAGCAGCCTTCAGGGCCAGTCCCACCTCCACCCCGGCTCCACACGTAGGTCCCTCCCCCACCTCCACAAGCAGCAGCGGCTTCTCCCAGCTCCCCTTGGGAGTGCCGCCTCCAGGAAGCCTGCCTTGATTCCTCCACTTCCACCCCCATCCCAGTTCCGAAGCTACATTTGGAGGAGTGAGTGGAGTCCCCCTGCAGAGGGAAGGGGACTTTGGGGCCAGTAACTTACCTTCCCAGGGCCTCAGTTCCCCCAGGTGTAACTAGAGAAGGGTCTCCGAGCCTCTGCCACTTTCTCGGAATGGGGAATGTTTCTTGGGGCTTTGGAGCCGGGAAGGAGAGGGAAGCAACCCCTCAGGCCTGGAGAAAAGAAGGAGGGAGTGCGGCCTTGGAACTGGGATACAATGTTGCACGCCAGCCTTCCTTGTATCAGGAGCGTGCCCCAGAAGTCATGTCTCCAAGCCTCAGTCTTCCCTCCGTGAAATGGGGATCCCAAGCCTTGCATGGCCCATTCCCTTGTGTGAACCTTAAGCTCTTTCATTCATACTGGGTGCGCCACAGTCCCACGGATGCTTCCCAAGCAGCAGCAAGGCCAGTATGTACACATGTAGCAAACACCTAGGTGCGGAGACCCCAAAGATCTGTCTAAAAGGGGCTCATAGTGGGGCAGGAAGAGACGTTTCTAGCCTCGCCTCTTCCACCCCCCCAACTGCCCTCACCCCCTTGTCCATGGGAGACAGACTCCTTCCAGAAGGGAAGCAGGAGGGTGCGCCCACTGCTCTGCTCTCTTCAGAGGGGCTCCCAGGCTAGAATTATATCTGGTGCTTCCTTAAATAATAGTAGTCTTAGGGGGAGCCATTTTTAGAGTCAAGCTAAACTCTCAATAGCCGTTTCTTAATGGGGAAAAAAGGGACCCAAATTCTCTATCCAAGACTCGACTCCATCAGATGCCAGCTACCAAGATGTGTGTGTTTGTGCACATAGACCCCTGTTACAAATTATGTATATCATACACATAGTACAAATTATGTGTGTGTGTATGTGCATATAGGAATGAAATGGCAAATAAACCCATTTATTCAAATTGATAACAAAACTGAAATCATAGAAAGTAATAGTTATGAGAATACGTACTAGAAAATGCCTAAGCTTTCCAATTGGGAGCAAGATAGCTCAACTCAACCAAGAGAGAGTCTCAGTCTCACCCAAAGGGAAATTCCCCCAATCTAATGTAGCAAGCTAAGGAGAGGGAGGTGAGTGTCCGCCACCTATTTTCTTCCCAGAATCTTTTTCTTCCTCTTAGAATGGTCATCTTCCACCTGGATGTGAAAGCCAGGAAGGCCCCAAATGACCACAGGAAGGCCCCAAATATGGTAATTAATACTTACCAGGCTCCACCTTTGAGGGAGAGAATATCATACCAATGGGCCTTAGGCTTTGGATACATATAAAATGAAGAGGTGATTGGTGGAGGAAGTTCTTCACTAAGGGATCCTAGATATATTGGGTAGGGGAGAAATTACGCAATTACACTTTAGCACTCACTTCTGTTACTAAATAGGGTGCATAATGAAACATATATACATACATACATACACACACACATATATATGAGAGAGAGACATACTCAGTATATAAACATGCCAGTAGCAGAATTTGTATTGCTTAGATAATTAATATTTATTTGAAAAGGGGTTTTTTTTTCCTTCAAATAGGAGGGAGAGAATTTTTGTTCATTGAAACAATGTAATTTTAAAAATACATAGAAAAATTTTACTCTAGCTAACTAATCACAATATTATTAGTAATATATGTCAATTTTGTTACCAATAGAAATCAAATATTTTCATATCACATAAGAGTTATTGGAGAATGGCTTGAAATGTTGTTTATATTCATCCCCACTTCAAAAATTACTATTGTTAATAGACCCTGTACAGGATATATATCATCTTTTAAAAAAATACTATGATAATAATTGTATATCAATAATTTCAAATTTTTCAGTTTAATTTCCTTTGTAATTCTACATAGTTTATACATTTAAAAATATTCACAACACTCCCAGAGGGGTCCAAGACACCTAAAAGGGTAAGGACTCCCTAGATTGGAGACTCTTTAAGGTCTCTGCCAGTTCTAGTTCTATGAAACTGATCCCTCCTCTGCCTTCTTCACTGAGCTGCTATACGCATTCTGTAAAGCACTATATGAATAAATGTGAAGAACTGTTTTAAATTTAAATCCAGGTGAGTCTCTTTGCTCCTTTTTATCTACAAAGAAATGATTTGTCTGCCCCTCTCATATCTTATAGTCCCAGGGATAGGTATTTTCACTATTGTACTGTTAATGTTTCTCACAGAAACACTGCCTGGCAAATTTTTCTGTGCTCTTCTGTGAGATTAGCCCTTTTGTAACAAACTGGACACGTGAAAAGGAGAAAATGCCCCTTCAGGGAAAATTCTGCCTTGGCAAGGCAGTCCTTGTCCTTAATATCAACCTAGTTTTGTTTTGGCTTAAATTTCAAGAGTACCAGAGGGTATGTCAAAGATTTCCTGACAGATTTTAAAGCAGGATGCTAATTTGAGCCTAATTTAATGGAGCATTTATGAATACACACACACACACACAGACACACACACATATATGCACATGCTATGTGCCTTGCCTCTCAGGTATATATGACCTGATATAGGAGTGCTTAATTCAGCATTTCACTAAAGGTGCAAGGCTGGTTCTTTTGTTTATTACAAGGGAGCTCTAAATCATAGATTCTACTCTTCAATAAAAAAGATTATCCCCAGCATATACACACACAGCATAACTATATAGTAATGAAGAGGATTGCCATAGGCCACAAAAGAGCATTGTTCTACTTTTTTTTTTTTAATTGTAAGTATAATTGTTTAAAAAGTAAAACCTTAGCTGTTAGAGCTGGAAAGGATCTTTAGATGATCTAAAAAATTACTACCTCTGACAGATGAGGAACCTAAAGCACAGAGGAGGGAATTGATCTGCTTAAGACCATTTGATTGAAGTCCAAGCCCAGGACTGGATCCCAGGGCCCAGAGGACACAGGTCCTTTCCACTGTAACTAACCTATGCCATCTGGGCTGTCTTAGCAAGGTATTGCTTTCATGTATTCATTCATTCAAAATTACTTATGAAGGCTCTTCTCTGTCCCAGGGACCGTGGAGAATGCCAAGAAGATTTAGGGAGAGAGAGCTTCTGTCCTGGAACTTTGGGTATCATCAAGGGGAAGAAGTCAATATAAGACATATCCCTTTAGGATCTCCCTTCACCAACCCATTCTTTATTTATATTCCATAATAATCTTCCTTAATAAGACCATTAATTCCTAAGCAATTATAACTCCCAGAGAGGTATATGCTTTTTGAAGCTAGGGACCTTTCAGTCTTATCTTTATGTTCCTAGCTTTAATAATAACTAACATTTATATGGTACCTACTGTGTATCAGGCACTGTATCAAGCACTTTTACAGCTCTCTCACTTGATCTTCACAGCCATCCTGGGAGGTAGGTCCTATTAATATTTCCATTTTACAGATAAGGAAATTGAGGCTTAAAGGTTGAATGTCTTGCCCAGGATTACACAGTTTGTGAGTGTCTGAATTTGAATTCAGATCTTCTTGACTCTAGCCACTGTGCCCCCCAAATACCCTAGGCCTTAGATTCAATGGCACTGAATTTTTCTCTTTTCAATTGCATTGAATTATAACACACCTACTGGAGTATTAGTATGTGTATCAAGAGCAGTTAAAAGTGATATCTCCAGACTGTGTTGTCAGGGGACATACCACATAATAGGTGGCGTTTCACTTAGACCTGGAAGACCGATGTGATGGGCAGTGAACAGGGAGAGCCAAGGGAGATTCAGATAAGATACACAGCAGTTTTGTTTTAGCAAAGGCAAGATGTTTGTAAAGGAGAGTACAGTACTGGTGATGAGGCCGAACAGGGAGGTGGTAATGTGTGGGGCCTAATGGGAGAAGGCCCCCAGTGCCCAGCTTTGTGGCCATTGTTTCATCCTCCTTGTGTCAAATACAAAGCTCTCCCCACCTTCTCAACGTGAATTCCCATGACTCCTGTCAAGTTGTCCTGCTGGCTGTTCCCTACATGCAACACTCGGTCTCCTCCCTCTTTTGCCTTTGCATCAGTGGTACCCCTACTCCCCACCCCCAATATCTGAAGTACATTTCCTGTTGCCCCGAGGCCTCCCCTCCTCAGAGTAGAACTCAATGGCTGTCTCTTCCCAGGGATGCTTTTTCTGAATTCTCTTTCCCAATGTTAGCACTCTACCTTGTGAATTACTTGTCCACTTTATGTCTACTTTTTGGTGTACCTTCCTTAAACCCCCATAAATTCCCTGAAATTGGGGATTGTTTCCTCTTTGTCTTTGTATCCCCAGAACCTGGCATGTAGTAGGGCCTTAATCAGGGCATACAGAAATGAATTTGATTTGCTCTTCATAATAACAACCCTCAAAAGTAGATAGTGGTATCAAATTCATGACCATACCCCCACTGAATACAGGAAGGATTCTGACAAGAGGCTGTTCTGTGTTTTGCCAAAAGATGCCATTTCTAGACAAAAACAAATTCACCACAGCTGGATTGCTGTTTGATGAAGAAATTTAAACTCAGTCTCTCTATGGGAGAGAAATGTAAAGAGGTTCTCAATTGCCCAGATGATGCCTTTGTCAGAGGATTTGTGGAACAAGGCCTTTGTTTAAAAGTACTTTCAGTTTTTAGGGCACATCTGAGGAATGTTGCTAAAAGCAATTATTTTCCGAGGATGTGGGGGAGCAAAAGCTCTTTTTTCTGTTGCTCCCAACTTTATAGAAATAGTTAAAATTGTCACTTGTCTGCTTTTGACATTTTGACAGGACAGTCACGGTCCAAGGACAAAGTCTGGGGAAGTTTCGTTGGTGCTGGACATTTGAAAATGAACATTTGGACTGCTCTCCTTGCCTTTGCTTTTTGTGAATTTCTCCAACAGATGGAAGCATCTCCTCTCAGCTGCATTCCCAGAAAAACCATAAAGTATCAAAGTAAGTGATCTACTTGGAACTCTGGAGTTCCTTTATTGTAGAGGGATCCTTGTTGAACTCATTAAAATAGCTGTGATAAAGAGGAGGCAGGTTAGCAGGTGTGGTCCATTATGTCCTGATACTGTCCATTGCTGGAAGAGGGTCATCTTTAGCCATTGTCATTCGGTAACTGCTCCTGCTGAAGATTAAAGAATTGGAACTGGGTATGCAGACAGCTCGGTGCTGCCTGTGTGACTGAGAACTTGCCCTTCACTTTGCCTCTGAACTACATAGTAGGAAGAGCCTGAGCTGGGAGTCAGACAGTCAGTGCCACTGGATCCTGTGGTTCACATGCTCCATTGCTCTGGACCTTAGTTTCCTCATCTCTAAAAGCTAGTAGTGAAGATGATGAAATACACTTCAATCTTTCAGGTAGAAAGGTAGCAGCTTTGCAAGCACTCATAGGCACAGTCATTGCGTCACCTATCTTTTTTTTGTTGTTGGATTTTTTCATTATAAAAAAGGGATCATTGTATGATGGAGACATGGACACTAATATAAAAACAAAAGGCATCAATAGAACTTAAAAAATTTTTTTTTAGAATGCTGAATGAAATGATCTCTAAGGTCAATTCTGAGATCCTAAGATACTGATACCATGACTCTCTGGGGCTCAGCTTCCTTGTCGTAAAATTAATGGCATTTCACTAGATTGATGATGTCTCAAAATCCTGTGATCTTAGTGGACAAAGTAGTCATTTTGATTCTTTGGATCTTAATTTTCCCCTCTTTAAAATGGGAGAGTTGGACTTGATGTTCAAAATTTCTGTAATTATGTGATGTTAAACAAGATTCAAGAGAGTATAGTTCACTTGCTGAACAGGTTTGAAGGATTGTAACTATATGCAAGTGATGATGCCAGCTACAAATAAATATCTTTTCATTAAAGTAAGCTTGACAGAATGTCTTATTCTGAAATATTGTTAAAAAATAAAGTTAGTCTTTTTACAGAAAAAAAAAAAAACAACTCCTCAAACAATTCTGAGCTTTAAAAGTTTCATCTTCCCCTAGTTAGTAAAATTAGTAAGATCTTATTGTATAACCTGCTAAAACTAAAACTGTTTTAAATTTTTTATACACTAAAAGTCAGGCTGTTTTCTCCTCCCCCAGGCCCTTTTCCCATGGGCCCATTTTAGTTCAACTACAAATAGTTAATTTGTTTAACAAATAGTCAAGGTTTGATAAAAGACAGTAATATTATTTTTGTAGCATTTACCTCCTTCTAAAGTGCTCTGCTCAGTATCCCTATGAGGAAGATAGTGCAGGGATTTTTCAGAGGAAACCAGATGACTTGGTTAGTGTTATAGAGATAAAATGCAGCCACGCTAGGCTTAAGGCTGTGTGTCTCAGCTTCCCCTTCCAAATCATATTTTTGAGTAAATTAGGGAAGTTTGAATTTTCCTAGTGCATTGTTTGGGATAATGAATTATCCTCTAAGATTTTTATTTTATAAGTTTCACTTTTCATGTGTGAAGTTTTCTTTAAAAGGGAATAAATACTTGTATCACCTCTCATTTCTATTATCATACCCTTTCCTCAAGTGAGCTGACCTCAGAAGTTAGGGAAGGTCAGCCAGACTTAGATTATACTAGCAAGCCTCACTTCATACTTGAAACCTGTTTCTGAAACATAAAATGTGAATCTGATTTTTATAAATTGAATAGAACTTTTCCATTGACATCTATTTGACTTCTCTTTTCCTTAAATTCAGTGAAGAATTTGGATTAGATGATCTGAAAGCTAAGTGATGCCGTGGACAGAATATCATTTAACCTGTCTGCCTCAGTTTTCTAAATTACAAAATGGGGATAAAAATAGCACTCATCACCTAGGGTTGTTTTAAGGATCAAATGAGATATTTGCAAAACACTTAGCACAGTGCCAGGCATATAGTAAGTACTTAAATAAATTGTTCCCTTCCTTCCTGGGGCCCTTCCAGCTATGATGTTCTATGTTCTTAGGACTGTCCTATCACTAATATTATGTGTTCTCTTTTATTAGGATGTTTCCAGCCCTGATCATCCTTATTCTAAGGCCTTTCTTACTCTGACATCCTTAAGATTTGTATAATAAATTTAGGGATGATCTAATTTCAAATTGATTCTAAATCGCTAATAACAACAGTTTATATTTATTATCATGCCACATAATGCCTTATAACAACACTGTGAGGTATATATAACTGGTGTTATTATCTCTGTTTTATAGATGAAATTGAGAGGCTAATCAGTTCTCCCATAGTCACTCAGGGGGTAGGATTCAAGGAAGGGATTCAGATGCAGGCTTGTGTAACTCCAGTGGTACCACGCTCCAGTTTGAGCTGAATTCTTTTACTAATGATTAAACTTTTGATATTAAGGTTTTTTTTCACTCTGGGTCAAGTAATGCATAATTTGAAAACAAATGTTTAATTTTAGCAGAATAGCTTTTTAAGAAACTTGTTTATTAAGGAAAATAATGTTTGAAATTTATAATACCATAATTTATTCTATAGTTAAATTTCATATAAACTGTTTTTGAAATAAAGCATGCCTATGTTCATCAAAAAGAGAAATTCTTGAGAGAACAATAAGTATATTTTTAAATGAGGCTGATGTGTTTCTGGTGTAGGTAGCAGATCCAGTAACAAAACTTGACTAGAAATTGAAAAATGAGGTCAGTCTTCTTTTTTAAATGGCAAATGCATTAATAGGTAAGAGGAAAATGTTTTTGAGTTCATATTTATTTTTTGGACTAAACTTGTCACATACAGGCTTTCAAAATGCTAATAAATGAAAAACACATTTGAAGTTTTTTTGTCCATTTTTCAAGTTCATTTCTGCTTTGTACTGTAGTCATTTATCATGTTTTGAAAGGAATTATGATTTTCAGTTGCTGTCTGCAGAACTAGCAATAGAAGACAGAGTTCAACTCTGCTTTCTGTCAGAAATGGACTTTTTAAATGGATACTGATTTAGGAGAAAAAAATCAGTAACTCATTCTTTTGAATTTTCATCTCATTGGGGAATTTCTAAATGGAAACACCCTTTGAATTTTATTGTTTTAGATGATAGCAAAGAATTTGGAAAATCAGGATTCTCCAATTTTTCAACACTCTTAGTGAATAAAGAAACTGACACCTTATTTATCGGCGCCAGGGAAGCTGTCTTTGCTGTTGACTTGAATGACATCACTAGAGAAATGGACAGTGTAAGTTAGTTTTAAGTATTTCTTACCTTATTTTTATTGCTAGGTGTTTTCACTTAGGCTCACTTTGTCTTAATTAAGTCGAGTTTGCTTGGGATGAAGGGAGAACAAGTACAATACAATCCTTTAAAAATATAGTCTATTAATATTCAGATTATAAATCATACTTCAGTACTACAAGGAGCTAATATTTTTGTCAATATGGGTATTCCCCTCCAACAATGCAAATATCCCTGCACTTATTAATAGGTAATGTTCCAGAATTATTTTAGTCCAAACCAAAAATCATCAGTACCTAAGTCTCTGGTGAGACACGATACTCTAAATTTATCAGATAATCGGCAAATAGTCTGTTTCTGGGTCTAAACTTGATGTTTTTCTAATTTAGTAGAGCAATTTAAAGTTTAGGTTGAACTAGCATAACTTTTAAAAACATAAAAACTATATATTTAAAACAAAATAAAGCTAAACTTTTTAAAGCACCTCCTTAGCACAAGGAGGCACCGAAGGAGATCTTTAGTAGAGAATAGAAGTTATATACTTTGAAAAATTTGAACTGTTCTTAGTCAGAGGACACTATTCACCTATAAACTAGAATTAGTACCCCACCCCACTTCCCTACTGTATAGTAATATCTTATTGTATCTCTATAACATTGTTTACTTATTTACTATGATTTTGGGCAAATTTCTTACTCTTAGTTTTCTCATCTGAAAAAAAAAAATGGAGTAGATACTCTGATGTTTAACCTACACTGGTAGACTGATCTCACTTTGTTTTCAGAACAATTAGGTATGCTTTTGTTCCGAATGACTAATGTGGAAATAAATGTTTAACATGTTTATACATGTATGACCTATATCAGATTGCCTGCTGTCTTGGGAAGGGAGAAGGGAGGGAGAGAGAAAAATTTGGAGTTCAAAATCTTACAAAAATGTATGTTGAAAACTATCTTTACATGTAATTGAAAAAAATAAAGCACTACTAAGTAAAAGGAAGAAGAATTGGGGATGGACTGGGGACATTGCCTTGAGGATGGGGTGGCCTTCATAAAGGTCTGTGGTGCCAAAGTACCTGGTAGATTTTCCCAAATTCCAGTCACATCCCTAAGGCTGCCAAAAGTACTGACCATTTAGCAAGTTACCAGCTAGAAGCCTATTGCAGCCTTTGATGTCATTGACTCTGACTGACTTTTAACCACCCAAAATCAAGTATGGAGCAGTGCTGTGAAAAGGTTCTCTGATGCAGCAGAGAGAGCTCGAGGTTCATGTTTTCTGGTTTCTGATCCCCATTCTTTGCATGACTGTGGGCAGATTGATTCTCCTCTTCCATCTCAGCTTCTTCCTGCATGACTGTGGGCAGATTGATTCTCCTCTTCCATCTCAGCTTCTTCCTGATAGCTTCTCATTGTTTACATGCTCATTCTCCCATTAGAATGTATGTTTCTTGAGCAAGGAGGAGCTGTTTTTTGCTTTTCTTTGTAGCCCCAATATTTATCACAGAGCCTGGCACAGAGTAAATAACTAATAACTACTTATTGATTACACTAGACAACAATAATAGTGAAAATAATCCTCCACCAAAGACTTCTGCTGCACCACTGGAGTATACCTGGCAAACATTTTGAACTTGCATAACTTTGCAAATGGTCCATAAAATTTTGTAAGCCTCCCCAGTTGGAACAACTTTAAATACAGTGGTACCCTGGATTCTGTCACATTCCAGCAGAGCCAAGTACAATGAGGCTTATCATCATCAAGTCTGGCACAAGGTGATGAATTTTATCAGTTACAGAAACTCACTAGGATTGAGGCATAGAAGGGGCAACAGTCTGCACTGCGGAAGGGAATCCAGATCACATTACTGAGTAATTGTAGTAGCTGCCGTTTATATTGCATATCTAATTCTCACAATGACCCCAGGCAGTAATTGTGCAAGTAATTTTTCTTTTTTTTACAAGGGAAGAAACCCAGATAAATAAATGTAAAATGTTTTGTTAAGGCAACAGAGCTCATAAATAGCATGGCTAGGAAGGGGGAAAGAATGAACATTTCTATAGGGCCTACCATGTGGCAGACACTGTGCTAAACATTTTTCAAATATTGTCTTATTGTCTCTTCACAACAATCCTGCAAGGTAGGTGCTATAATTACTCCCATTCTACATTGGAGGAAACTGAAGAAACAGAGATTGAGTGACACTCTCTCACCTAGGTCACAGCTAATTAAGCATCTTGAGGTCAGATTTGAACTCAGATCTTCCTGACTCTAGACTCTGTTTTATCCCATTATACTACCCAGCTAGGCCTCAAATAGAGCTCTGGAACTCTTATTTACTATCAGATTTCTGGCTACGAATCCAGAGCTCTTTCTACTGCGCTTTCTCTAAGGACCAACTCACGATCCTTCCCAAGTTATCCAGGCCAAGGCAGGCAGATAATGGCACATTGTACCTGAAAACAGAAGGTAAATGAGTTCTCTTGGATTCAGAAATATATTGACTTCTCCCTTCCTCCCCACTACTATTACCTCCTTTATTATGCTTTGCTTACATTAGATCAGATGTTTATGCATATACCAGGTGAGAATTAGGGAAATTGGGTTAACCTTTCAGGAGACTCAGAAGTTCACATGTGTTTTAGATGGGATCTTTCTGTAAATTTTTGTGGATGCTAAACCTCAATAGTTCATTGAACCATGAGAAGAAATATGTGTTCCCAAAAGAGACATAAGTTGGAAAGGCTTAAGGAAGGGTGATGGTGACAGACAGTATCTACTGTCCAATAATCAGGCTGGCTCAAGTACAGAGAGATTCCAGCCTCTGTGGACGGACCAGTAGAGTAACCCAGTGTTGCTGAGAGTGGTTGCCTGATTCTTCAGTAGGAAGCCATTTTTAGGCAAAACATATGGTTTGTTTGAGATGTGTAATTGTGAGCGAAGTCTTTGTATCAACCTTTGGATTTGCACATGGCGGTGGTCCAGTTTCCCAGCCATGCAGGGACAGGTTCAAATAATGCAATAAAGTTATTCACACAATTCCCATTTAATTCATTGTCAGGTGTAGATTAAACTTGTTAAAGGGCTCACAATGGACTGGTTCTGTCACCAAGGTATCCAAGAAAACTTAAACATCTGAGAATGAAAGACCAAAGCAATACGAAAGTTATCACAATATTAACAAGTAGCTCCTTGTATCCTAGTAACCCATTCTCAATATCTATTTAACTAATACAGTTTGAGTCCTAGATATCTCATATCTGGTCCCTTAATATCTTCCACTTCTTATAATTTAGTGTAATCACTTAAATCTGATTCTCCAATTTTGGAATTTTAGAGGATTTCACTTTATATACTATCCTTACTTAACTCTTATACCTGACATGAGAATATTTTTAAAATTTTATGAGGTTTCAATCATAAACTGAACTCTTCTGCCATTTAAACTTATCATACAGTTATTTTAATAATGGGAAATTAACTTCACTTTCAGTTTACTTTTATCATTATAATTTATGTATAATTTCCTTAATAGTTAATTAATCTTTAATCCAAATTTAAGAATTTATAACCAAAACATGTGCTCAGTCTGTATTTTTTATGATAGATAAATCAGGAAGCCAATCATATACATGTGTTTATAGTTTCTAAAGAAAACAGTCTGATTCTGTTGCTTTCTCAAATTTTTTATTCCATTTAATTAGAAAACTTCACATTACATCTTTGTTTATTACCTTGTTTAATCATTTCCCCCTTTGGAGAATATCATCCCTGTATTATATTTGATCACAAATATAGGTTAAAATTCTAAGTTGTTCATTCCTGAATCCTATTACAGTAACTCAGATATTTCAATATCATTCTCTTATTTAATAGATTTAATAACTAGTACTTATAAAACTTCTTGCTCGTAAAAATTTGTTATAAAAGGAAAAAGACATAGTTAATATCCTAACAGAGAGAAAAACTGATTCCAGGAATGAAAACTATCTAACAATCAGTTATATCACAGGGCATCAAAAGCAAGGCTCAGAATTAACCAGGTAGGAATTTTCCTTTTTCAGAAAGGAAATAGCACAATGGAGAAATACAATCAAGAGGATCCTACTTAGACTGTATCCAATTCATCCCCCAAATTTTTTTCCAGGCACAGATATCCACCTTTAGCAGTTCCCAGACTGCAGCCCATTCCATTTTCTATTTGCTTCATGACAATTCAGATAACTATCCCTGTATTCAAAGCTCAAAACAATAGTAAATTACGCTCTCAGGAATTTTACCTTAAACAGTAAAATTGCTCTAACCAAAAGTTAGGGCTTGAATATCTTCCCTAAAGTTTCCCTAACAGCGCTTCATTAATTTCATTTTGAGAGCACCTTATGTACTTTTATAATAACCAAAATTTGGCTTTGAAATTTGATATTAAAATAATAATAATTATTATTACCTGTTTTATAACTAAACATACCTCATTATATTTAAAAGTTTTCAAATCTTCAGTTTTTTTTTTACCATATCCTATTAAAAGCCTAAATCATGTGTAACAGAATCCAAAATTAAAAGGGAAGTTTTGTCTAACATTAATCTCTCAAATTTAACAATAGAGTTTTAGAAATATAAGAACGTAAACAATAAACTTCAGATGACATCAATTGCATTTTCAGATTACTACATAAAGAAATCATTGATCTAGTTACCTTTGGCATTTTAAAACCCCTTTAGAATTATCAGGCATGGAACAATTATATTCAATTAAAGAAATAATGTAGTGCATAGCTATACCAATCACTATGTTAAGCCCATTACAATCACTATATTATTTTGGTCTCATAACCACCCTGGGAGGTGAGTACCATTATTATTTTTTTCTTTACAGATCAGGAATCTGGGAAAAACAGAAATAAACTAATTTGCCTAATAAGTTTCTGCAATGGGGACAGAGAAGAGTGGGTTCCTCAAGGGCAGAGGCTAGCTGGCTCTCACAACTCGTACTCTAGGTACTGCCAGGAACACTTGTACCTTCCAGGCAGCAGATGGGCAGAATCTGCCTAGAATTGGGCATACCTTGGACTCTGACTAATCAGTGGGTTTTGGGGGGTGCAGCAGAAGGTACAGCCTTGGGGCTGGGGTGGATGGTGCCAGGATCTTACCATTGGTGATAGTTCCTGATGGAAGGGCAAGCTAAATGCTGGCCCTGAAGCCTGCTCCCCTTAATCTCCAAGCTGCAGACCACTCTTGGGGCTATGACCACTGCAGCAGCTGGAGCAGAGTGGGCAGGCTTGCCTAGGGGTAGGGGTGGCCTGCTGAATGCCCAAGGACACAGGACCATTGGGACCACAGTGAGGCCTTCCTCTCCTGTCCTGCCCCATACGGTAGGTGCAGAACCTGATTCAAGTTTCCTAAAAATTCTCTAGCATTCTCTTTTATTAATCTTATGTAAGATAAGAGAGGTTAACAAAGACATGAAGTGTAATGGTCTTGTTAGCAATCCCTACAACTGAGAAAAATTCATGATTCTGGAGGAGATGAGTGGGGAAAGCCATCTCTTTCCATAGCATGCTGAGTGATGGAGGTTGTAGATGAGAGTCCATCAATATTTTCTGGGGTGCTTTCCCTTTTTTTAGCATCTATCTTAGCCTTTATTTTACATTATGTTTTCCAGTGATTAGGTTTCTTAGACTAAAAACAAATTCCTAGTTTGCATTTCTTGTTGGTTAAAAGGACCATCCTTTCCTTTACAAAATAGGGTAAAAACTGAAAAGTCAGGGAAGGGTTTATTTAACAAGAGGTTGCTGATTGTTTACCTTTTTTCTCCCTTCATTCTCTTCAATTCTGGGATTACTTCTTTTTCCTTTCTTTTTCTTGTTTTTTTTTGTTCAAACATTTTTCCCCAATTAAATATAAAGATAGTTTTCAACATTCAATTTTAATAAGATTCTAAGTTCCAATTTTTTTCTTCTCTTTTTTTCCTTCTCTCTTCCTTCCCTAAGACAGCAAGCAATTTGATATGGATTATATATGTACAATCTATTAAACATATGTTTACATTAGTCATATTGTGAAAAAAGACTCAGAACAAAGGGGGAAACTATGAGAGAGAAAAAACAAAAAAAGTAACTGCATTCAGTCTCCATAGTTCTTTCTCTGGAAGTGGATAGCATTTTCCATCCCAAGTCTTTTGGAATTGTCTTGCATCATTGTATTGCTGAGAAGAGCTAAATCATTCATAGACGATAATTACACAAAATTTTGCTTTTCCTGTATACGGTATTCTCCTGGTTCTACTCACTTCACTTAGCATCAGTTCATGTAAATCTTTCCAGGCTTTCCTCTAATTAACCTGCTCATCTTGTCTATGCCACAATAGTATTCCATTATATTCATAAACCACAACTTATTCAGCCATTGATGGGCATGCCCTCAATTTCCAATTGCAACCACTACAAAAAAAAATTACTGCAAATACTGTGCAGATGTGGGTCCTTTTTCCTTTTTTATGGTCTCTTTGGAATACAGAGTCAGTTGTGGTATTGCTGGATTAAAGAGTGTTGCATAGTTTTTATAACTGTTTGGGTATAGTTCCAGAATGTTTGGGTCAGCTCACAACTCCCAGTTTCCCCATATTCCATCCACTACTTACCATTTTCTTTTTCTTTCATCTTAGCCAGTCTGATTGATTGATTTTAATTTGCATTTCTTTAATCAATAGTGATCTAGAGCATTTTTTCATATCATTATAGATGGCTTTAATTTCTTCTTCTGAAAACTGCCTGTTCATTTCCTTTGACCATTATTAATTGGGAAATGAGTAACAGTACTTGTTATATTTTAGAAATGAGGTCTTCATCAGAAACATTGACTGTAAAAATTGCTTCCTAGCTTTCTTCTTCTCTTCTAATCTTGGCTGCATTGGTGGTGTTTGTGCAAAAACCTCTCAGTTTAATGTAATCAAAATTATCATAAATTCTCTTTTCTCGAAGAATTGACAGGTAAACTATCCCCTACACTCCTAATTTGTTTATAGTATCACCTTTGATGTCTAAAGCATGAACCTATTTCAACCTTACCTTGGCATAGGGTATAAGATGTTGGTCTGTGCTTAGTTTCTGCTACAATATTTTCCAGTTTTCTCTGGAATTACTATTAAACTAGCTGCTTAGAACAGTGAAACAATTAATCTTGTCCATCAACCTTTTTAAATTTTTTTTAATATTTAATATTTATTTTTCCTTAGGGCAAATTCTACAGAGTGATACCCCAGTATGTACTGTTTCAAAAGGGGGTCAGTTCCTGGAATTACTAAGTTTTTCCTGAATCTCAAAATGACATAATTGCCAAACTCCTTAATGATTAATCTCCAAACATCCAGAATCTGCTAAAATATTTTTAAACAGTTCTATAAACTTTGATTACCTGACTTTAATTCTGTAATTCTCCAAGTTGGCCAATCTTATAATGACAGAAAAGTTTCCTACAGGGTTTTTTTCTTTTTCTTATACCCTAATCTTCCTTGAAAAGCCTAAAGTGGAACTAGTCTTGCTTACTGGGACAACTGTTTCAGTTCTGAGAGTTCATTAATCTTTTCCAGGACTGTAAACTCTGGCTAGAGCCCTTAGAGGGTTTTCTGGCTGGATGCATTTTAAATCTTGGAAGGTAACAGAATCTAGCTCACAATACAAACACGACAGAGACATTCTGCATCTTACAAAGACACAAACAAAATGAAAGACAAACACAAACGGTAAAGTGCGCGGACATCATTTTACCTCATTGACTTGGGGCCCACAGAGCCTGAGATGTGCAGAAAAATAAACCAATCGTGAGCAAACCAAAGGTGTGTAGAGAGAGGTGCCGTTCGCGGGCTCTTAGCCCACGGGGGTGTCGGAGCTGGACCAAAGATGGGTCTGCGGGGGTCAGAGCCCAACAGAGGCGCTAGAGACAGGAGAGCCCGTTGGAAGCTTAATTACTCTCCACGGGAGAAGGTGGAAGTCCTGAGGAGGAGGGCAGAGGCAGCGCTGTGTATTCGCAAGGGGGAGGGACCATGAACGATCGTTCGTAGGTCCTGGGCAGCGCGCCTCCTGGCGGCTCACGCCTTCCTGGGTCCTGTGGAAACGGTCTCCGGGTTGGTTGTCTCCCAGCAGAATGAAGCAGCTAGTGGGACAGTACCTGGGCTGGTCATTTAGCGCTTACAAGAAACAGGGATTGCGAGGATTTCAAGAAGTGTGATGGATGCTTCTGGAACTAGGGGGAGCTCTCTCAGCACAACACACTGGGCCATAGCACGAGGTCAGGCCGAGCGCAAAGGATTGCGGAGCCAAGCTCAGAACGCGGCCTGCTTGCCGGCCTTCGCTCGGGGAAGTTCTTGGGCAAAAGCCTTGAGGGCCGCCAGAGTGCAGGAGCAAGGAGACAGCCAGGGGGCCCGGCTGCGGGCCGGCTCTCAGCCCCGCTGTGCAGCTGCCTTCCCGGCCGGGGGAACAAGTTGTTCTCAGCCCCCGTTTGTGGCGGGAGTGGGCGCGGCCACGGGCCGCCAGGTGTGGCTGCCCCCTCGCAAAGCTCCCGCAGCGGGGCACGAGCTCCTGGCCACCGAGAGCCGCGTACACGCCTGCCCTCCGCTGCGCTTGCCTGGCCTGTCAGCACCAGGCCTTCCGCAGGGAGCCATTGGGGGGGCAGTTCATTGACCTGGTCCGTACACTTTTCAGAGAAGTCTGCGGAGGTGACGAGATGGGCGCGGGCGTTGCTAGAGCTACTGCTGTTGGTTTGGTGGTTTGTCCTTTAGTCTTTTATTTATTTATATTCATTTATTTATTTTTGCGGAGGCGGTTGGGGTTACTTCCCAGGTCACACAGCTAGTGAGTGGTAAGTTTCTCTAGTTAGATTTGAACTCAGATCTTCCTGATTCCAGGCCCAGTGCTTTGTTCACTCTTCTGTCTAGATGCCCCAGTTAGTCCTTTATTTTCAAAGAGGACCCTCAACGTATGGGAAACTCCAAAAGAAAATGGACGAGAGGAGAGGGACTGGACTGTCTATTAAACTGAAGGTCTATAGAGCTGTTGTGCGGACCTCATTGGTGTATGCCTGTGAAACCTGGACAGTATTCAGCACCATGACAGGACACTGAATGGCTTCTACTTGAATTGTCTTGAATATTCCAATGTTACTGAGGGCTTTTTTCTTTTTTTTTTCTTTTTCTTTTTTTAATAATTATAACTTTTTATTGACATAACCCATGCTTGGGTAATTTTTTTTACATTATCCCTTGCACTCACTTCTGTATCGATTTTTCCTCTCCCTCCCTCCACTCCCTCCCCTAGATGGCAAGCAGTCCTATACATGTTAAATATGTTATGGTATATCCTAGATACAGAAGGTAGAAATAACCCTGGAAGAAAAACAAAAATGTAAATAGTTTACACTCATTTCCCAGTGTTCTATTTCTGGGTGTAGCTGCTTCTGTCCATCTTTGATCAATTAAGGCTCTCTTTATTGAAGAGATCCACTTCCATCAGAATACATCCTCAAACAGTATCGTTGTTGAGGTATATAATGATCTCCTGGTTCTGCTCATTTCACTCAGCATCAGTTCATGTAAGTCTCTCCAAGCCTCTCTGTATTCATCCTGCTGGTCGTTCCTTACAGAACAATAATATTCCATAACGTTCATATACCACAATTTACCCAGCCATTCTCCAATTGATGGGCATCCATTCATTTTACAGTTTCTAACCACTACAAACAGGGCTGCCACAAACATTTTGGCACATACAGGTCCCTTTCCCTTCTTTAGTATCTCTTTGGGATATAAGCCCAGTAGTAGCACTGCTGGATCAAAGGGTATGCACAATTTGATAATTTTTTGAGCATAGTTCCAAATTGCTCTCCAGAATGGTTGGATTCGTTCACAACTCCATCAACAATGCATCAGTGTCCCCGTTTTCCCGCATCCCCTCCAACATTCATCATTATTTTTTCCTGTCATCTTAGCCAATCTGACAGGTTTGTAGTGGTATCTCAGAGTTGTCTTAATTTGCATTTCTCTGATCAATAGTGATTTGGAACACCTTTTCATATGAGTGGAAATAGTTTCAATTTCATCATCTGAAAATTGTTCATATCCTTTGACCATTTATCAATTGGATAATGGCTTGATTTCTTATAAATTAAAGTCAGTTCTCTATATATTTTGGAAATGAGGCCTTTATCAGAATCTTTAACTGTAAAAATGTTTTCCCAGTTTGTTGCTTCCCTTCTAATTTTGTTTGCATTAGTTTTGTTTGTACAAAGGCTTTTTAATTTGATATAATCAAAATTTTCTATTTTGTGATCAATAATGATCTCTAGTTCTAATTTGGTCACAAATTTCTTCCTCCTGAGGGCTTCTTTCAAACTGAACTAACAAGTATTCAAATGCTGTAGCAAAGAGCACAATTCCAATGATCACATAATACAAATACCAAATGCACTCTTTTTTCCTAACAGTAATATTTTTTTTTCCAATTACATGTAAAGATAATTTTCAGCATTTTTGTAAGATTTTGAGCTCCAAATTTTTTCTTTTCCTTTCCTCCTTTCCCAAGAAGCAAGCAATTTGACATAGGTTATACATGTGTATAACATATTCCTACATTAGTTATGTTGTGAAAGAAGATTCAGAACAAAAGAGAAAAACCATGAGAAAGAAAGAAAAAACGATAGTAATATACTTCAATCTGCATTCAGACTCCATAGTTCTTCCTTTGGATGTGGATAGCATTTTCCATCATGAGTCCCTTGAAATTTTCTTGGATCTTCTCATTGCTGAGAAGAGCTAACTTTTATCATAGTTGATTTTTGCATAATGTTGCTGTTAATTGTATACGATGTTTTCCTGGTTCTTCTCTCTTCACTCAGCATCAGTTTCTGTCTTTCCTGAAGGCTTTTCTGAAATCTGCCTGCTCACCTTTCTTATAATACAGTAGTAATTCTACCACATTCATATACCACAACTTGTTCAACCATTCCCCAACTGAGGGCATTTGTGACGACCGCGATAGCACCCCAGATACCTCAGAATCAGCCGGAGTCAGACTAAGGAAAAGTCCTTAGTCTTTATTCTTGGTCTTTAGACACAGGATAGAACAGGATGGAAGCAGAATTTCTGCTCCACGACCTCCTTCTCCCTCATCTACTGCCCAAGAGTGACTCTGTCCAGTCTTATTTCACCCCCTAGTCCCTCCTACAATACTCTGTATACACCAATCATTGAGCCAGCACAGGATAGTGGGAAGGGCCATTTTCCAAGCATATGCCCATAGACTATTGTCCAATTGATAGTTAGTCTTAAGTGCTTGAACCAACCTCAGTGCAACGACTCAAGAGTTCCAGCCCTCTGCAGGCATCCCCTCAAAAATGCCACCACAAAAAGAGCTGCTATAAATAGTTTGTACACATGAGTCCTTTCCCGTCTTTATGATTTCTTTAGGATACAGACTCAGTATTGGCATTGCTGGATCAAAGAGTATTCACTGTTTTATAGCCCTCTGGCATAGTTCCACAGTTCTCCAGAATAGTTTGATCAGTTCACAACTCCACCAACATTGTGTATCAATGGTCCAAATTTCCCACATCTTCTCCAACATGTCTTTTTTTCCTTTTCTGTCATATTAGCCAACCTGAGAAATTGTTTTGATGTGCATTTCTCTAGCCCATAGTAATTTAGAACAACCCAACACACTCTTATCTAAAACAAAGAACTTGCACAAGGGAGCTGGTCACACAAAGCTTAGAAGAAGTGATATGAGGGCACTCAAGACTTCTCTGAAGAACTTTTGCTGTGTCAAAGAAGACACTGTATTCCATGAGCAGAGCAGAATCTCAGTAGCCCAAAGAAAATGTGACAAGCACAGATCCAGAGACATCTCCGTCCCAAACGTTCTAACAGCCTACTTCTGCACAACCTATGGCTGAGCCTTTTGAATTCGTATAGGATTGATTACTCACAGCTAAACACTGCACCCCCGCCCAACATCACGTTGTCATTGGTCCTCTTTGAAAATGAAGAATCCTCAACAACATTTTTTAATCCTATGCTTGGAGATGCTGATGGATCCCTTGAATTTGAAGAACTGAATTGCGCAAGACCTAATGCCAAATGGGCATCTGCACTGACTGGCAATAATGTAATGAGCCCCCAGTAGTTGAGGGTCAGCTCAGCTACTGCCTAAGAAAGGGCAGACTTGTCCTATCTAGAAAGAGGGTTGAAGTTTTCCTGCTGCTCAGTAGTGGGATCCAGCCAGTGGGTGTTCCACTCAGAACAATATAGGGAACTGGGGGAATGGGATAAAAAATTGGATAGGAATAAAGAAATTAAATAAATATTAAATTATTATTAAATTTAAATAACATATTTAAATTAATATTAAATTTAAATTAAATAACATATATTTGTTAATGTTTGTTATGCCTGAACTTTTACAGGCCAGTGTCTGATGTGACTACAGGGACCCACCCCATAGCAGAGGTGTTGCTGTTGTCAGAATTTCTGCTTTTATGTGTAAGATCTAGGGGCAAAGGATATAGCACCCTTTGTAGATGATTTGGTTAGTTATTGCATGTTATTCATATTGACTGGCAGCCTCTATTTTGGGAGATCATCTTTCTGTGTAAAAGAAACAGGGATTAAGTATAATGTATATAACCTTCTGTATAAAGCTTTGTATATAGCAGTAACCATTTTTGTTTGTACTTTGAGTTAATAGTTTTCTCTAAAATAATCATAACTGCTTATAACCTCTTAACTTTCCTGTAAAAGTTTAAGAGCAATTTTTATAATTTTGGCCTAACTATGAAGGCTTTCTCTCCTTCCTTTCCCCAGGTTAATATAACAGTAGCTTCTTCAGGGTCATTCTTAATATGATTATTATTAGCACTTGCACTGGGGAGATCATTGACTGTGAAAAAAACAGGATAAATAAGATAATGTGTTTCATCCACAAACTAATTGGTAGAAATTGTCGAGTACAAAAGTACAAGCCCATATAACCCAGATAACAGTCTCCTTTGTCTGAAGCTGCTGAGAATTTAAATGTGTGCCAAAATTGAGCTGTCCAAAGTAACAGTCATGAGCTTGAAAAAGATTGTACATGAATTCAGCCACCATAGGCTTCCATATAGGGCGTGTTTCCCCTAAACTGATATTTTGTGCCTCATTTTTTAAAGTTTGTATTTTAAGTAAAGTCTATAAAGTCAATTTAATAAATTAATTTTAGTTGAATTTTAATTTCTTTATTTTTAAGTGAAACTAATGTTCTTTATGGCACTGGTCAATAAATGAAAGCATTTAAAAATAAATTAAATTCCCTTAATGAAGCTAATGCAATGTGCTGTTTACAACTGTGTCAATCATGTATACTTTGCAGAATCCACATTCCCCAAACCTTTCAAAGACAACTCTTAAAGGTGAGACTTCACAAATAAACTATGTCAGAATGGAAGTTTTTTTTCATTCTGGTCTTGACTTACTCTCTGGATTTCCTCACCTCCATCCTAGTAAATTTAAGCTTCCTCTTCCACCCTTTCAGGTCCTTTTTATATATTATTTTTCCCAGGAAAAATATAAGTTCTTTGAGGGTAGGATGTATTGTTTGCTTATAGTTATATTCCTAGTGCATTGCATAGTACCTAGAAAATACCAGGACACTTGTGGTCTACAGACCCAACACTCTCCATTTTACCACCTAAGTGCCTCCAAAGTAGAGTGTCAAACTTGAAGTCAGGAACATTCCGATTTGAAAAGCTCATATATTTGTATAATTCTGAGCCTCACTTCATTTGTAAAATAAGAGGATTGACCTTGATGACCTGAAGAGTCCTATTCCATCCCTAAATCTATGATCCTGTTTCTAAATTTGCTAACATTTCTACAACAAACATTTCTTTTTTCTACTTTAAAAAAATTTAATAATAGCTTTTTATTTTCAAAATACATGCAAAGATAGTTTTCAACATTCATCCTTGCAAAACCTTGGGTTCAAAATTCTTCTCCCTCCTTTTTTTCCCACTCCCTCCCCTAGACAAGTAATCCAATATATGTTAAACATGTACAATTCTTCTAAACATATTTCCACACTTAAAATGCAACACAAGAAAAAATCAGTTCAAAAAGGGAAAAAATGAGAAAGAAAAAAAGCAAGCAAACAGCAATAAAAAAGTGAAAATACTATGTTGTGATCTACATTCAGTCCCCACATTTCTCTCTTTGGGTGCAGATGACTTTTTCTATTCTCCAGTCTATTGGAATTGGCCTGAATCACCTCATTGTTGAAAGGAGCCAAGTCCATCAGAATTGATCACATAATCTTGTTGTTGCTGTGAACAATGATCTCCTGGTTCTACTCACTTCACTCAGCATCAGTTCATGTAAATCTCTCCAGGCCTCTCTGAAATCATCCTATTCATCATTTCTTATAGAACAATAATATTCCGTCACATTCATATACTATAACCTACTCAGCCATTCCCCAACTGATAGGCATACATTCAGTTTCCAGTTCGTTGCCACCACCAAAAGGGTTGCTACAAACATTTTTGCACATTACAGCAAACATTTCAACAACAGAGACTCCATATTTTAATTCTAACACGGGAGTTCCTAGAAATAGAAATGGTCAAGAAGACAAAGGGGAATCTGGATCAGACAAAAATGCATAAAAAATAAATTCATACTGAGAACAACAAAATATTAAGATAATTAAAAGATTGATTTATAATTTATCTAAAAGGGGAAAAGATAACTGATTGGAGAAATAATCCTTTTATTAAAAAGTTGATTAAGATGGTATAAGTAACTATTAATCAATACCCTTATTGTCTTCATTTCTACAAAATCACCATAAGTATGAACTACTCACATATTGAAAATATTCTGGGTGAAATATGAGACAGGAACAAAAAGGAAAAAATATGAGAAAGGAATATTTTTAATGATTTATTGTAGCAGACTGATTTCAAATACAGCATTCTTTTAACTTTCAGTATTTATCTTTAGCCAATATGTCACATCTTCACAATCCCATAATTGTCAGAATACAAAAGCTTGCTATGTTAATTATTTCTTTACTAAAAACAGTAATAATTCAAGAAAGCAAAACAATCTTTAAAAGCTCCCATAGGAATTAGAATAGGCAATGAGGAAACAAAACTATTACTCTTTATAGAT
This sequence comes from Antechinus flavipes, assembly GCF_016432865.1. Classification (NCBI taxonomy): domain Eukaryota; kingdom Metazoa; phylum Chordata; class Mammalia; order Dasyuromorphia; family Dasyuridae; genus Antechinus; species Antechinus flavipes. Next base: position 674,336,665 of record NC_067398.1, read on the forward strand.
GATTTGATGATATATTTAGAGAATCAACTAAAATACTTGAAATAATGAAGTTTTAGCAAAGTTGCTGGATTATAAAATAAATCCACATAAATCATTAGCATTTCTATGTATTACCAGCAAAGCCTGGCAACAAGATAGAGATTCCATTTAAAATAACTAGACAATATAAAATATTTGAAAGTCTCCCTGTCAAGACAAACCTAGGAACAATATAAACACAATTGCAAAACATTTTTCATACTAAGTCAGATCTAAACAATTGGAAAAATATCAATTGCTCAAGGTAATATAATAAAAATAACAATTTTACCTAAATTAATTTACTTATTTAGGACCATACCAATCAAACTACCAAAAATTAGTTGATAAGAGCTAAAAAAAAAATAAGATAACAATTCATCTGAAAGAACAGAAAGTCAAGGTTATTAAGTCAATTAATGAAAAAAATGCAAAGAAAGATGACCTAGCTTTGCCAAATCTAAAACTGTATCATAAAAGAGCAACTATCGACACTATTTGGTACTGGTTATGAAATGGAGTAGTGGATTAATGAAATAAGCTAAGTACACAAGACACAATAGTAAATGACAATAAATATTCTACTGTTTGATAAACCCAAAGACTCTAGCTTCTGGCTTAAGAACTCACTTACTATTTGCCAAAAACTGCAGGGAAATCTGGAAAATAGTGTGGCAAAAACTAGGCATAGACTAACATTCACATCATATATTAAGATAAGGTCAAAACAAATAACATGATTTAGACATAGGGGGTGATACCATAAACAAATTAGGAGAGCCAGGAATTGTTAATGTATCAGATTTATGGAGAAGGAAGAATTTATGATTAGATGAGAGAGAACATTATGAAATGCTAAATAATTGTTTTGATTACATTAAATTCAAAAGATTTTGCATAAACAAAGCCAATATGACCCAAGATTAAAAGAGAAGCAGAAAGCTGAGAAACAATTTTTATAGTCTGTGTTTCTGATAAAGGCCTCATTCCTAAAATATGTAAAGTAGTGAGTCAAATTTACAATAATATAAGTCATACCCCAAATGATAAACAACCAGAGGTATGAAGAGGCAGTTTTCAGATGAAGAAATTAAAGCTATTGATAATCATATGAAAAAATTCTCTAAATCATTATTGATTACAAAAAGCAAATTCAAATAAACCTAAGGCAGACAGAAAAGAAAAACAATAAATGTTGGAAAAGATGTAGAAAAATTGGAACACTAATACACTGCTGGTGGAGTTGTAAACTCATCTAATCATTCTGGAGAGCAATGTGGAACTATGCCCAGATTATAAAACTGTGCATATCCTTTGGTCCAGCAATACTACTTCTGGGTCTGTATTCCACAGAGATCATAAAACAGGGAAATGGACTCATGTGTACAAAACTATAACATCTCTTTTTGTGGTGGCATTTTTTGAGGGGATGCCCATCAATTAGAGAATGGCTGAACAAGTTGTGATATATGAATGTAGTAGAATTACTACTGTGTTATAAAAAGTTACACAGGCAGCTTTCAGAAAAGCTGGAAAAGACTTGAACTGAGGCTGAGTGAAGTGAGCAGAACCAGGAAAACATTGTACACAGTTACATAATGGTAACATTATGCAAAAATCAACTATGATAAGACTTAGCTCTTCTCAGCAATGCAAAAGATCCAAAACAATTCCAAAGGATTTGTGGTAAAAAATGTTATGAGGTCTGAATATAAATTGAAGAATACTAGTTTCACTTTTTTGTGTTTTTCTTTCTCTTGGCTTTTTTCCTTTTGTTCTGACTTTTCTTTCACAATGTGACTAATGTGGAAATATGTTTAATAATTGTACACGTTTAACCTATATTAGATTGCTTGCTGTTTTGGGGAGGAAGAAGGCAAGGAAGGGAGAAAAAATTTGGAGCCCAAAATCTTATAAAGGTGAATGTTGTGCAATACCTTTTGATCCAGCAGTGTCCCTACTAGGTCTGTATCCCAAAGAGATAATAAAAAGAGGAAAAGGACCCATATGTGCAAAAATGTTTTAGTAGCTCTTTTCATAGTAGCAAAAAGTTGGAAATTGAGGAGATGCCTATCAGTTGGGGAATAGCTGAATGAGTGATAATATGTGAAGGTAATGGAATTTTATTGTTCTATAAGATGTGATTAACAGGCTGATTTCAGAAAATCCTGGAAAGCTATGTGAACTGATGCTGAGTGAAGTGAGAAGAATCAGGAGAATATATATACGGTAACAACAAGATGATGTGATAATCAACTGTGAGGGTCTTGGCTCTTTTCAACAATGAGGTGATTCAAAGCAATTCCAATAGTTTTGTGATGGAAGATGCCATTTGCATTCAGGGTGAGAGGATCAAATGAGATAGTTGTAAAGTGTCCAGCACAGAATCTGGAACACCATAGGTGCTTAATAAATGTTTAATTCACCATATAAGATCATATGCATTCATTTAAAATTGATGGATTCAACCACAGAAATAACATTTAAAATCCTTTCATAAGCAATATCAAGGCATAAAGCAAGACCATATTCTAAAAAAAAAAAAAAAAAAAAAAAAAAAAGTGAACAATCTGAAAGAAGATTGGGACTGATCATGTCATAAGAATCAGTGATAACAGACTGAAAAATATTGCTAGAATAACTCATGAAATGTTACAAGATTTGCAAGAGAGGTTATAAAACTCATGAATAGATGTGTCACAGTGTATACTTTTGGAAATGCCAGTGCTTTAGAACTGGAAAGAACCTTGGAGGTCATCTAATTTGACACCTCTTATTTGACAGATGGGGAAACTGGCACCTCAAAATCCAATCATTAGTCAGTGATTGAACTTAGATTAATCAAATTCTCAATCCAGAGTTATTTTCATTGTACCACACAATTGTTTTGGAATTTTAGAGATTATGAGATGTAATCTACTTATTTTATAGATAAGGAAATTGAGGCCCAGAAAGGAGAAATTACTTTTTCTCAGTGACACAGAGAATAAGTAAATAATGGAGATTAAGATTCAAGTCCAGGTTCTCTAGCTTACAATCCCATGATTTCCCCTCATAACCCCCATATATCTGCAGATGAAATCACAACTTTGTTGAAATATTAACATACTTTTTATTTCTAATAGGTTAAAATTCTAGGCTGCTGATATTAAACACAATCACACACACACACACACACACGAATCATTTACTGAACATTTGTTCCTAGTTTTAGCTGTAAAACTAGAGATAGATTAATTCCTTCTATTTTGATTTTCTTCTGATTTATTCATTAAACACTAAATATTTACTCTGTGCAGAGTCCTGATCCTTACCTTCAAGGAGTTCATAGGCCTAATGAGGAGGAAGAAATAGACACTTGATTAAAAGAAAAAGCAGGCTGATTTTAAGTATGTGAGAGGGGAACAAAATGCTCTGGTACTTGAGGACAAAGGGTGGAAAGAGATAACTTGTAGTTCAGGGGATAAGATTTTGTAAAGAATCCCAACATTTGTGCTGAGCATACATATAATTTGGTCCAACCCCCCCCTCCAAAAAACCCCCACAAATTCCTTAGTAATTGTATTGCTATAGTAAATGTTTTTTAAAAAACTGCTGTTTGGTATTAAAATTAAAGAATGAGTCCTTAAGACAAAGATAACAGTAATATAACTAGTCCTAGATAGAGCTACATCACTGATGGGCATATGTCCTCTGATAACCAAAATGAACAATGTAGAGACATTTTTTTTGATTAATTTGGTTAATTTATTACCTGAGAAACAATGCTACCATGAAGGAAAGTCTCTTCCCACCCAGAGGTTTACTTTTGTAGTATCAGTAGCAACCATACTAGTCAGTTTAATTTCAGCATTTAAAACCAAGTCAGCAAACATTTAAAAGCCTATTGTGTGTGTGTGTGGGGGGGGGATTCTGATAAGATAGACAAAAACAGCCCCTTCCTTTAAGAAACTCACCAGGTATGTGTAAACAAGTATGTACAAATATATATATATATAACATAAATTGGAGGTAATCACAACAGAAAGGGATGAAGCCCTTCCTAATTCCTCTCCAACTTCTAGTGACATGCTTCCCTAACTAGATTGCATTTCACATCTTTGTATTTGTATTTATTCATTTATACATATGTATATGTATATGTTACATATGATATATATACTTGTCTTCCCCATTAGAATTTATACTCCTTGAGAATACTCCTATATTATTTTATTCTTTTTACTTGTATACACGGTGTCTGCCACATAATATTATTTCTAAATACTAGGTGATTCATTTATTGATTCCATTTGGGAAATAAAGGGAAAGCTTTAAAACTTCTCTGAGTCTTGATTTCTTGTTAAAAAATAGAATGAAAAATGAAGTCAGCATGATTTAGTGCAAAGAAAATAGAATTGGGATCAGGCCATGGAAAGAAAAATTTTTGTAAACTGCAAAGTGCTACTAAAACGTGTTAGCATCCTCCTGCTAACTTGTCACAACGTGGTGGTAATTGCTCATTCTCAAAAGCTAGCCAAATACAATTTCTAGCAGTTCCTGTCAACCATAAGATTTCTTCTAGGTACCTATCATATCCCAGTTTGCTATTCAAGGATCAACCTCACTGAATTTTGTGGGGTTTGTCACCACAAGATTGTCCTGCTAGTCTTGATGTTTTGTTTAGATGTTTTAGATGGCATAGTGGGAAGAAATTAGAGCCCTCAATGACTATACTAACACTACCTCAATTGAGCCCTCACTACTGTGAGGCAATCCTAGTATAATTTCCTTATCAACTCACTATTCCATTTAACATGGCAGCTCTTACAAACCTTTTTAATTCCTCCTCAGATGTAGAGCTCCCTCTTTCAGGTATGTACTTTTGCCTCATATCTCCATCTTCCCTATCCTCAAAAACAAAAAAACAAAAAACTTCCTCATGGGCCCATCCATCCCCACTATTATCCTCTGTTTCTCCTGCCTTTTGTGTCTATAATCCTTAAAAAGGTCTTCTACAATACGTGCCTCCATTCCCTCTCCTCTCATTCTCTTTAACTCTTTACAATCCAGCTTCTAACCTCATCATCCAACTAAAACTGCTCTCTCAGTCACTGACCATCTTAGTTACCAGATCCAGTGACTTTTTCTCTGGCCTCTTGACCTCTATGCAGCCTTTGATATTGTTGATCACCTTCTTTTCAAATGAAATCATGTTTGTGAAGCAGTTAGCACAGTTCTTTTCACCAAGTAGTCACTTAAATTCTCCATTGTTGTATTTTCCTTAACACTCTCTTGCCTCTAGGTTTCTGTGACATTTCTCTTCTAGCTCTCTTCCTTCCTCTCAAATAGCTCCTTTTCAGTCTCCTTTGCAGGATCTTTATCTGACTCATACCCATTAACTATGGATGTCCTCCCAGGCTCTGTCCAGGGTCTTGTTCTCTTTTCCCTTTAGACTTTTTGACTTGATGATATCATTAGCTCTCATGAATTTAATTATATCTATGCTGATGAATCTCAAACCTACCTATACATTTATAATCCTTTCCTGACCTCCAGTCTCACAACTCTGGTTACCTCAGACTGAATGTCTCATTGATAAATTTAAACTCAGCATATCTAAAATGGAATTCATCATCTTTCCCCCCCAAACCCTCCTCCCTTCCAAACTTCCTTCTTCCTGTGGAGATTATCATCATCCACTCCCTCAGGCTCACAATCTAAGTGTCATCCTTTGACTCCTCACCCAACCCTCCATATCTAATGTGTTGCCAAGTCCTTTTGATTTTATTTATTCTACATTTCTTGAATATACTCCCTTCTCTCCTGTGACACTGCCACCAGAATGATGTAGGCCCTTATCACCTCATCACTTCATTCCTGGACGCTGAAACAGCTTTTGCGGGGAAAGTGACCTGGCTCTTCTTGCTCCATCTCAATTGATCCTCTACTCAGTTATTAAAGTGATTTTCCTAAAGTGCAAGTTTCACCATGTTAATCCCTACTAAAACTCCAATGGCTCCTTGTCACATTTCCAGGATCAAATAGAAAATCTGCTGTTTGACATTTAAAGTCCATAATAAAGGGTTTTATACACAATCTTCTCGTCTTCTCTTTCATGTTCTCACACAGAACACTCCAGCTCCCAGATTTGGGGCATTTTCTCCAGTTTTCCCCAAACCTGGGATGTCCTCACATCTCCATTTCCAGATTTTTCTGGCTTTCTTCAAATCCCAAATAAAATCCTACTCTCTAGAAGCCTTTTTTGTTCCCTCTTCATTTCAATGCCTTCTCTCAATTCATTATTTCCTATTTGTTCCACATAGAACATATTTGTTCATATCATTTATTGGTTTTGTCTTTCTTTGGATCGTGAACTTCTTGAGGGCAGGGTCAGCCTTTTGCCTTTCTTTGTCTCATCAGTGCTTAGCACAGTACCTAGCACAGTGCCTGACATATAATAGAAGCTTAATAAATGTTTACTTACTGACATTGGATAGAGACCAGACTTGGTTTCAGGAAGGCCTGAGTTCAAATCCTAAATGTTAACTGTGATTCTGGGTGAGTCACTTAACCTCAACCAGCCTCAGTTTTTTCATCCTTAAAATATGTGATAATAATAGTACCTACAGCCTGGGGTGCTTGTGAGAATCAAATGGGACAATAATTTGTAAAGCACTTTGCAAACCTTAAAACATTATATAAATGCTATTATTATTTAGCAACAGCTACTCACAAAGCTGCTTGCTAAGGATGGTAGGGGGGAGCAGAAGTGTACCTTGATAGAGGGAGCACCCATGGTGAGATCGTAGATATTTGAAGCACTATAATAAAAGTGCATATTAGTGAATTACTTCTTGGTTTTTTATTCATAGATGGAAAAGATGTATAAAATTGTAAGTGAGCACATTTTTGAATTTTAGGTGTATTGGTTTGCCAGTGAAGGTAGGCGGCTGGAGTGCATCCATAGAGGGAAAAACACAGTAAGTTACTAATGTTAAAAACTGAAGTTAGTCATTTCCATATGGAGAAGGCTTTTAAACAACTTTTAAAATCTACGTAAGTTTTATATTAGTTCAAGTGTCTAAATGCTCCCTAAATCCTTTACAGTAATTACTTTCTTCTGAATCTTCAGAAATAAGCTCTCATTCACTTAATCCACTTCTGTATGGTGCAGAACATCACACGCCTCTAGGGGGCTGTGGGACCTTGAGCAGTGGAGGTAGCCCCTCACGAGTCTTCTGTAAAATGAGAAGGTGGGACTTGATCATCCTTGAGGTCCCTTTCAGCTCCACCATCCTGTGACTCTATATAACTATGGGTTACTCGCCATATTATCCCAATTAGCCAATAATGTCAGGCCTACTCCAGACAGGGCTAGACTTGGAGTCAGGAAGGCCTGTGTTCAAATCCTGCCCCTAACACCCATGTTAGCCATGTGGCCATGGACCAATTGATCCACCCTATGAGCCTCTTTTGTGAGCACCAACAGCACTGTGCTGTGGAGCCTACGTCAAAGAGTAGATGTGTATAAAGTATTTTTCAAAATTCACATCCCTCTCCATGTGATAATTGTGGTTATGTTGTGCTTCTCTACTTGATTTTTTGGAGATTGGTCAGCAGAGTCCTTTTCCCACCATCGTTTTTAATAGTAGATACCTTTCAAGAGTGGCTATGTTTGAAAAACAACCTCACCTGCTAGTCCCCCCTGGACAAGCCCTTGCAGACTTAGCTCAGCAGGCCTGCAGACAAGCGGGAGCCCACCTCTGCCTTTGCAGCGGGCAGCACCTGCTCGAGTCTGTCTTCGGCTGGCACGTCAGACTCCAGTGCCACGTCCTGTCATGCAAGTTATGGGCGCTCTGGAGGGAGAGCAGAAGGGAGGACGTAAATCTTAGACCTCATCTTCTCCGCTCCAGTGCATACGCCTTAAGTACAAAAATACTCTGCTACCCACTGGGTCCTCCCTATGTATGGGGCGCATTCAGTACTTAATGATCCCATTTGTTTTTAGTGAACATAGCTTTACAATTCAGAACACATCAACATCTGTAATTAGCTAGATGATTTACCAACTGAAATGAATGCATCTTTCAGAAAGTTAGTTCTCACTGGTGAAATGGCTGTAAGCCACACCTTGAGATTTGGTTGAAAAACTAGAAATGATCATGCAGGATGAATACAGAGAGGCTTGGAGAGACTTACATGAACTGATGCTGAGTGAAATGAGCAGAACCAGGAGATCATTATATACTTCAATAATGATATTATATGAGGATGTATTCTGATGGAAGTGGATTTCTTTGACAAAGAGAAGATCTAACTCAGTTTCAATTGATCAAGGATGGACAGAAGCAGCTACACCCAAAGAAACAACATTGGGAAATGAATATAAACTGCTTGCATTTTTGTTTTTCTTCCCGGGTTATTTTTACCTTCTGAATCAAATTCTCCCTGTGCAACAAGAGAACTGTTCAGTTCTGCACACATATATTGTATCTAGGATATACTGTGATATATTTAACATGTATAGGACTGCTTGCCATCTGGGGGAGGGGATGGAGGGAGGGAGGGGAAAAGTCAGAACAGAAGTGAGTGCAAGGGATAATGTAAAAAATTACCCAGGTATGGGCTCTGTCAATAAAAAGTTATTTTAAAAAAAAGTCTATTCTAGAAGGGAAAAAAAAAGATTGAATTTACAATTCATAGTTTGGCACTAACAATAGAACTAGAATGATCATGAAGAAGTCTCACAGAAGCAGATTTTGGTCTAATGTTATTAAAAATTCCTTCACATGGAGAACTATTCAAAAGTAGATTAGGATGTCTAGTGAATTCTCCATAACTCAATTTGCAAGGGCTTAGAGCTGATAAGGATCTTAGGGATTATAGAGACCAACTCCTCATTGTGAAGATGAAGAAATAGGTGAAGAGATTGGATGTTCTTTGTCCAAGGCCACACAGTAATACAGCTGATTTGAATTCAGACCTTCTACCTCCAAAGTTAGTATTCTTTCCATTCTAGAAGCTACATAGCCCATTTTGGAGGATGTTGTCAGAGAGATTCTTTTCAGATAGGAGTTGTATATGGGGGGAGCCTTCAGAATTTCTTTCTAGCTCTGTTATTATGTCTTTATAAGATTTGGAAATATTGTGGGTTATTTGTTTTTCCCTCAATGTTTTAGATACAATGTCGAAATTATATCCTCCTCCTCCACAAGATAAATAACACAACTTTGTATGTTTGTGGGACTAATGCATTTCACCCAGCTTGTGATTCCATGGTAAGTAAGCATTCGGATGGGCAAACCATTGGTTGCTTGATTAAGTTCCAGAAAATGTCCATGTGTATCATGATTTTTTGCCATCATAAAATCAATACATTTTGACCTTGTTTCAATCTTCCCGCTTAGTGTCTCCCAACTTAACATCCTATCCCATCAAAAGACACTCCCCTGCTTCCCTTTATCTGTCCTCTGGTACCATCATTATTCCAGGTGCCCAGGCTAGAAGTCTTAATGTCATTCTCACAGTTACCATTTCCAGGTTCTTAAATGTTCTCTCTTGGTTCAGGCCCTTTTATTCCTGTTTATCTCAAACCCATGTAACCATCTAAGTTCTAAGTAATTCTGTGCCTCCAATCTCTCTTTCCTCCAGTCCAGACATTTATACAAATTTAGCAAACTAGTAAAAGCTGTCTGTGCAGAATTTATGCTGGGAGCTCAATTACTGTCTAACAGGGGAACATAGTACCCAATCTTCATTGATTTCCTGTTCCTGTTCAGGAACTATTTCTCTAAAATAAAATGCAGAGTCCTTAACCTGGCTTTTCAATTCTTTACAATCTGGCTCTCACCTACTTTTCCAGACTCATTTCACATCACATTTCTTTATATATTGTTTCAATAAAACTGAATTGTTTTCTATAGACAGCATTCCACCTCCTGCCTCCATGCATTTGTACTCCCCATGTCTAGGATGCACTCCTTCTTTACCTCCACTTCAAAAATGCCCTAACTCTGTAGATAGTTTAGGTGTCACCTGAGACATTGAAGACATTGTAGGCATAAGAAACAGTAAAAGCAAAGGTATTGAGGCCAGAAAGTATGAATCATGTTTGGTGAATAATAAATATTTATTGTAATATAGACTATTTGACTATAAGATAGATTATATAGAAGGGAGACATGATATAAAGCCTAACAGGTAGGGAGGAGCTAGTTGTGAAGTGTTTTGAATATCAAGCTAAGGAGTTTGAACTTTATTTCCTAGGCAGTGGAAGTTCCTGAATCACTTAATTAGCAGGTATTTATTGAACTTTATGTACCAAGCACTGCCAGGCCATAAGGATATAAGTACAAAGAATAAAACAATCCCTGCAGATAAGAAATTTAAATTCAAATGGGAGAGACAAGAAGTACATATATTAATTTAAAATGAATTAATATAATTCAATAAAAAAATTCTGGGTAGGGAGAGAGCACTAGGAGTTAAGGAGATTGCAAAGTCTTCATGAAGAAGACACCACACGAGCATCTCGAAAAGAGGGGCTCTCTGAGGTAGAGGTTAAGGAGGGAAGCATTCCAAGCAGGGGAGACAGTTAATGCAAAGGCCCAGGATGGGAGATGGGAGATGAGATATCCTGGGTGAGGAATACAGAGAAGGCTGGTCTGGCTGGTTTGCACAGTGCAGAAGGGGGAGTAATATCAGTGAGATCAGAAAGATAAGTTGGAACCAGGATGCTAAGTTCTTTAAAAGCTAAACTAAAGAGTTTATGTTTTATCTTTCAGGCAATAGGAAACCATTGGAGTTGATTGATTATGGAAGTGACATGGTCAGTTTTTATAGTTTCAGTGTGGAATAGACTAAAGTGAGAAGATCCTTGAAGTAGGGTGGCCAGTGAGAGATGAGGAAGGCCTGAAGTTGCAAACTAATAGAAGAGAAAGGGTTGGATTCAATAAATATTGTGAAAGTAAAAACAAGATTTGACAGCTCACAGCTTTTTGTCAATACTAGAATAATCTTTCTTAGTTAATTTTTAGTAGTTTTGTCCATTGTGAAATGTCCTTCTATGATTCCTGTAACCTACGTATAAAATTCAGTTTCTGGCTTTCATTATATCTCATCCAATCCTATTATTTCCATGTAGCCATGAAAGGTGATGCGCAGTTACACAGATTCATTCATGCCTTTTCTCAAGCTCTTCTAATGCTCGGAATGCCTTTGCTCCATGCAAAATCTGTCCTGATCCAGTCCAGTTGGTGTCCCCTCTCAGAGTACCTAGCTAGGTGGCCTTCCATTGCTCTCTTCCTCTCTGGCTTTCTCTAGTACTTACTGCATCCACCACTCATGTTGTCACTTCCTTGTGGAGAAGGCCCCACCATCTCTCCAGATTTTATATTCATAACCTCGGAATTATCCTCAAGTTTTCATTCTTCCAAACCCCCCATGTCCTGTGAATTGACCAGTCTTGCCATTTCTACCTTCACAATATCTCTCCCTTCAGCTGCCTTCTTTCCTCTCATACAACTGCCACCTTGGTTCAGGCCTTCGTCATCTCTCGCATCCGTGATTGCACATCCGATAACTGGTCTCCCCATTACAGTCTGGATCTTCCATTTTCATTGTACCTTCTCCCCTCTACTCATTGAGTGTTCAGCACATAAGGTTGACTTCAGTGGCCCCTGTGCTCTACCCCTAGGATACCATTATGCTGACACTTGTGTAGACTAGTAGGGAGAGTCACGCTTGTGACTCTGGGAAAATCTCAGACTTTTGGAGTCTTAGTTTTCTCATCTGTACAGTATGGGAGTAGATTTTGCTATTTGCTCTAATGGCCCTTACTACCCAAAGTCTTACCTTCTTGAGCCTCAGTTACCTTATTTCTAGAGAGTGATAACTCTCCTTGCACTCCCAGAATTGCCAGGCCCAAAGGAGCATGTCTGTGAGGGTCCTGTGTACCTGAAAAGCTCTGTGGATGGGTCGGTTGTATTTCAAGCAGTGCCGTCATTCATTTCTAATGTTTAACCCAGGTTATCAACAATACAGAAATGCATCTAGAGGGCAGAGACAAGGAGAGCAGAGGGAAATGTCCATTTGATCCTACCCTCAAGTATAGCTCCGTGTTCGTTGGTATGTTTTCATATGTTACTGTCTCCAAAGCCAGACTCTCCAGGTTTAAGTTAAGAAAAAAGAGGGGGAGGGGCAAGGAGCAGCTAGATGGCACAGGAAAGGGAGCACTAGCCCTGGTGTCAGAAGGCCTGAGTTCAAATTTGACCTCAGACATTTGCTAGCTGTGCTCCCCTGAGCAAATCACTTAATCCTGATTGCTTCCACAAAACAAAGTGGCCTGAGTCCTCGCCACTCTCTTACTGCAGCAGACAAGATTTGGGCCTGCCTTTGGCAGGGAGCAGGCCCGGACAAGTAACACCGCTGCTCATCTAGTTAATCAGCTCTGAGCTGTATCAGTTCCAGATAGGGCTGATAATTAATGGCCAAATCGGGTTTCTTCTCGGAATTGTGGGTTTTATTATAGTTTAGACTTGAAGTTTCCAAAGATTTCTAATAGGAATAGAATAGTCAGATTTTAAAATTAATTATATGGAACATTTAAGATATGTTGTAGCCTGCTCATTTCAGCTGGATTTTCTGAGTTCTAAACAGTTAAATCTCTGTCAAATCTCATGTCTGTAAAGCTCCTAAAGTTTTAGAAATCATCCCTGCTTTCCTTTTTCCCCACCCCTCAAAGATTATATATATTATTGATGTAGCTTAGACATATCTTATTTTAATATGATAAAGCTATCCCTAAATATTCTTTTTTTTTTCTTTTTTTTCTGAGGCAATTGGGATTAAGTGACTTGCCCAGGGTCACACAGCTAGACAGTGTCTGAGATCAGATTTGAACTCGGGTCCTCCTGACTTCAGGGCTGGTGCTCTATCCACTGCGCCACCTAGCTGCCCCCCTAAATATTCTTTAAATGAATCTGTCTTTGTTACTATAAGCTAAAGTCAATTATATAGTTTCTAAGAGTGAAAAAAGTTTTGTAAGAAATGAGGAAACAGAAAAAAATTGTGTATGTATTAGGGAATAAGGGGAAAGAAGGGAGGATTGTTAATAGAAAAGAATCTGACTTTTTATTGTTATGTTTAATAATTTAAATTATAATTCAATGCCTCCCTCTTACCTGTAGGATAGTTTTAGGGGGACATGGTAGCAGTGTCCAAATGTTGAAGGATAATCACATAGAAAACAGAGATTTGATTTGCTCTGTTTAAACTCAAAGGAAAAAACAAGTATTAATCAGGTGGGCTAAGAGTTTTATGTAGGGGTAAAGTGAGAAGGGATTTGAAGGAAGACAAATTTTGGTACTATATAATGAAAAATTTCAAACATTCAGGAGAGTCCAAAAATTAATAGTCTGCCATGGAAAAAAAGTAAGAACTCTGGGACGACACTGGGATGACCACATTTCAGAGTTTGTTGAAGGAATTCTTGGTTAAATAGAGATTGAACTAAATGACCTCAAAAGTACTTTCTTGCTTCTATTTTAAGTCCTAACTCCTCATATTCCTAGAATTCATAGAAAGCCCTTCTACTTCTGGTATTCTGTATTACATTCTGTCCATCCTGTCTCTGACACTGCAAGCTCTATATTCTAAGGTTCCTTTTAGGTCTTACATTTCATGTTTTATATTTTAAGATCTTTCCTAATCTAATGTTATGACCTCTTTTTCCTGTAATTTGCTCTACTAAATACAGTTACTTAGGCCTTTACTCTTTTGGTGGATGTTGGCTCATTTTTTTATTGTTTTAGTAAATATTGTCTGTACCTTTTTTCCCCATTTCTTTACAGATGGTGCACTTTACTCAGCTACCTATAACAACTTTTTGGGTACTGAGCCTGTTATATTTCGAGGTCTGGAAAATCATTTAAGGACAGAATTCAAAACATCTTGGTTGAATGGTAAAAGACATGTATTCAGCTTATTTCAGTACTTAAAGTAGCTGTATCTAAGGAAAGTAGAACTAAGAACAAAATTCAAGCCATTTCAGTGTGTTTTTATTTAAATCTGTAATGTATGAATTATTTTCAGATACTATGAATTTTGGAATCGAATTGTACTAGATAATATTGAAAGTCCCTTCTAACTCCACCTTCTTTGCTCTGTGTTCTTAGCTTCCCAACTCTGAAATTTTGTATTTGGAGTCTAAAGGTTCTAGTTTTGTCTTCTATATGCTAACATAGTTTCAAAGTCAAAAAAATCAGGTCAACAAGCATTTATTACTTACTATATTATAGGCACTGTGCTGTGCAAGAGGGATTCAAAGGAAGCCAAAAACAGTCCCTGCCCTCAATGAGCTCATATTCTAATGAGAGATACAGTTACATGCTTGTAAATTTTATATAGCATAAATTGGATATAATATCAGAGGGAAGGTACTTGGATTGAGGGAAAAAAGGAAAAGGTCTATTGCAGAAGATGGGATTTGAGGTGAGACTTAAAAGAAGCCAGGAGGCAAATAAGTGGAGGAAGAACATTGCAGGAATGACATATAGTGTAAGAGTTATCAAAACCATCTGGTACGAAACCATCTAAGAAATAAGAGTAGTGGATCAGTGGAATAGGTTAGGTATACAAGACAATAGTCATTGACTACAGTATTCTAATGTATCCCAGCTTCTGGGATAAGAATTCACTATCTGCCAAAAATTGCCAGGAAAACTGGAAAATAGTATGGCAGAAATTAGGCATTGAGCAGCATCTTAATACCCTATACCAAAAGAAGGTCAAAATGGGTTCATGTTTAGACACAAAGTGATACTATAAGTAAATTAGAAGGGCAAGGGATAGTCAGATCTTTGGAGAAGAGAGGAATTTATGGGCAAAGAATCACTAGATATCATTTATGAGGTTTAGATTTAGGGAACCAAAATGAGATTAGAGTTTCTAGTGGTCAGGGAGTTAAATGATAAGGTCTAGTGGCAGATTCAGGGAACCAAACGGAGAGGTTTGGCTCCTCTACAACCCCTTGGGATTTGGCACAAGGTAGGAAGTTGTGGGAACCCCTTCTGGCGGTGTGGAGGTTCTCTGTAAAAGAATTTACAAACCCGAAAACCTAGATTGATAAAAAGGGCTTATTATGGGGATTGGAAGTAAGGCTAGAAATCTTGACAGAGAGACAGTAAGTCTGGTTAGGGAAAATAGGTGAGGGTAAAGAGAGGGTAGCACTGAAAAGAGTATTCCAGTGGACAGAGGCCCTTGGTGTACCAAGCATAGGGCTGGCATGTTTGGAACCTCTGCAAAGAGAAGGTTTTAGTTTAGCTCTTTTTATAATGAGAGATTTAGTTAAAGGGGCCTCATGGGTGGAGTCCCAAGTTAGCTCCTCTGGCTTTCAGCTTGAGCTAGAATTTGAATTGAATTCTGTGAGTTTCAGGACTGAGCTGAACCCACCTAGATAACAAGGATGAAACTGTTTGTCCCTGGGGCAGGGTCCCTTATTGAGGCAGAGTTGAAGGAGATTTTCTCTTTCAAGGATTTTCAGAGTTTCGGGGTCCCCTCTTCAGCATCATAAAATGCAAAGTGGATAATTTTGATTACATAGAATTAGATTTTGGACAAACATAACCAGTGCAGCCAAGATTAGAAGGGAAGCAGAAAGCTGGGAAACAATTTTTATAGCCAGTATTTCTGACAAAGACCTTATTTCTAAAATAGAGAATTGAGTCAGATTTATATTCCTCAACTGATAAATGGTCAAGGGATATAAACAGACAATTTTCAGATGAAGACATTAAAGCCATTTATAGTTATATGACATACTGCAAGAGAAAAGGCATAGACTCAAGAGATGGATCATATTGTGTGAGAAATAGCAAGACCATTATAACTGGAAGTAAGGTATAAGAAGACTGTAATGGGGGAAAGGGGCAGGGTGTGAAGGACTTTAAAAACCAATCAGGATTTTATATTTGATCTTGAAAGGGAATAAATAGCCATTGATGTTTATGGAGTTTAGGGTGAGGGATGACATGATCATACCTGGGCATTAGAAAGAGCATCAGCAGCTGAATAGAGAGGACAGATTGGAGTGGAAAGATACTTAAGGGAAACCAACCAGAAAGCTATTAAAATATTCTAGACATAAGATGATGAGAGCCTGCCCTAAAGTGACAGCTGTGTCAGAGGAATTTAAAGAAGAGATATTTCCGTGGAAAAATTAAGAGTAGTCAGCAACACATTGAATATGGGATAGTGAGAGAAAGCTGGGTTGTGAACTAAGATGACCAAGAGAATGTGATGTCTTTATAGTAATAGAAAAATTTGGAAGAGGGGAAGATTCTCGGGAAAAGATAATGAGGAAGGGAGGAGCCAAAATGAAAGAACATAGGCAGCAATTCAGCTGAACTCTTCTGACATTCCCCTCCAAACAATTTTAAATTAACGTCTCAAATCGAATTCTGAAGTGGCAGAGCCAACAAAAGACCAGAATGAGACATTTTTCCTGCCCAAAACAACTTAGGAGGTCAGCAGGAAATACCAGGGTGGAGGTCAGCATGGAGCACGATCCAGGCCATGGCAAAACCACCACTGCAACAGCTTCAGGAGCTCTGAGCCCACATGTGGGAAGGGAGTTGAAAAACTGGGCAGAAAGAGCGTGCAGGGAACCTTTTGCTGGCACTGGATGCAGGAGCCAATAGCATGCCCATATGTAGTTTTGCATCTCAGTTCCAGAGCAAAGAAGGGAATAATATACATACTCAGTTAATTATAGAAATCTAATTCAACTAGAAGGGAGATAGGAGGAGAAATGAATGAGAAGAGAGAGGAGAGAGGAGAGACTGATAGAAAAGAGAGTAAATTAAGGAAGACAGTTGTCAGAAGCAAAACCAACTTTTGAGGAGGGACGAGACAAAAAAGAAAAAGAAAGATTAACAGGAAAAAATAGGATGGAGGAAAATAGACAGTAATTATAACTGTGAATTTGGATAGGAAGAACTCACGTATAAAACATAAATGGCTATCAGAATGGATTAAAAACCAGAATACAGCAATATGGCCTTTAAACAGAGAGATACCCACAAAGTAAAAATAAGGGCCTAGAACAGAATCTATTGTGCATTAGTCCAAGGTTAAGAAAAAAAAAAAAAAGCAGGAGTAGCAACATGATCTGAGAAAAAGCAAAAGCAAACATAGAACTAATTTTAAAAGATAAGCAAGGAAATTACATTATGCTAAAAGGTACTAGAGACAATGAAGTAATATAAATACTAAACATATATCCACTAAATATTCTACCCATCCAAATTATTTTTCCTCTATTTTTAAAAATTATTTTTCTTTAATTTGTTAAATATTTCCCAATTATATGTAAAAAAGTTTTTAACATTTTAAAAAAATTCTGAGTTCCAAATTCTCTTTCCCTTCCACACCTCCCCCCTATTTGAGAAGGAAAGCATTTTAATTTCAATTACACCTATAAAGTCATGCAAAACATTTCCATATTAACCTTGTTGCAAAATAAATAAAAACAAAATGAAATGACAAAAATAAAATTGTTGGGTTTTTTTTAAGTATGCTTCACTCTGCATTCAGAGTATATTAGTTGTCTCTTTGGAAGTGGTTAGCATTTTTCTTCATGAGTCCTTTGGAATTGTGTGGGATCATTGTCTTCATAAGATTTGCTAAGTCTTTCACAATTGATCAATCTTAAAATATTGCTGTTACTGTGTACAGCGTATTCCTACTTTTGATCTGTCTTTTAAGTCTTCCCAGGATTTTCTGAAACCAATCTACTTTGTCATTTATTATAGTATTATATATTTGTACTCCATCATATTCATATACCACAATGGTTCATCCATTTCCCAGTTGATGGGCATTCCCTCGTCTCCAATTCTTTGCCATCACAAAAAGAATTGCTATAAATACTGTTATACAAATAGGTCTTTTTTCCCCCTTTTCTTTGATCTCTTTGGGATACAGATCTTGTAGTGGTATTGATGGATCAAAGGGTATGCACATATAGTTTTTGAGTTTAGTTCCATATTGTTCTTCATAATGATTGGACTAGTTCATGACTCCACCAACAGTGCATTAGTGTCCCAAGTTTTCCACATCCCCTCAGCATAATTTCCCATTTCTGCCATGGTAATAGATGTAAGGTGGTATCCCAGAGTTGTTTTAATTATAGTATCTAAATCCTTAAAAAAGTTAAATGAGTTGTAGAAGAAAACAGTAAAATCATACTAATAGGATACCACAACATTTGCCTCTCTAGATAAGTCTAATCATAAGATAAACAAGAAAGAAGTTAAGGAGATGAATAGAATTTTGGAAAAGTTAATATGATAGACCCCTGAAGAAAACTGAATGGGAACAGAAAGGAATATGCCTCTTTCTCAGGGTATATAGCACTTTTGTAAATCTTGATCTATTAAATTAGGGCATAAAAACCTCATAAACAAATGTAGAAAAGTAGAAATATTGAATGCATAATTTTCAAGACCATATTGAAATAAAATTATATTCAATAAAGGGCTATGTAAACAAAGATTAAAATTAATTGGAAGCTGAATAATATTAAAGAATCAGTGGGTCAGAGAAACAATCATAGAAACAATAAATAATTTCTCTGAAGAGAATTGACAACAATGAGGCAACATAATAAAATTTATGGGATGCAATAAAAGCAGTATTTAAGAGGGCACATCTTTAAATGCTTACATCAATAAACTATAGAAAAAGCACATCAATGAATTGAACATGCAATAAAAAATAAAAATAGAACAAATTAAAAATCCTTAATTAAACACCATGTTGGAAATACTGAAAATCAAAAGAATGATTAATAAAACTAAAAATAAGAAAGCCATTGAAGTAAATAAACCATGAGCTGGATTTTATGGAGGGAAAATAATAAAATTAGATAAACAATTTGCTTTAAAAAGAAAGAAAAAAGAAAATCAAATCTAACAGTTTCAGAATTGAAAGGAGTGAATGTATCAACAATGAAGAGGAATTTGAAAGCAATTGTTAGGAGCTTTTTTGCTCAATTACATGTCTGAAAATCTGATAAGCTAGGTGAAATACTTGAATATTTACAAAAATATAAATTGTCCAGATTAGCAGAAGAAGAAATAAAGTACTTCAATAATCTTATTTTAGAAAAAGAAATTAAGCAAGCCATAAATGAGCTCCCTAAGAAAAGTTCCTCAAAACAAATGGATTAATAAGTGAGTTCTACCAGTCATTTAAAGAATAACAATTGTAGTTCTATATAACTATTGAAAAAAAGAAGGAAAGAAAAAGTCCTACAAAATTCCTTTTATGACACAAATGTGATACTGATAACTAAGCCAGAAAGAACCAAAACAGAAAGAAAATGAGTGAATATTAATGTAAAAAATTTAACTAAAATACCATCAAGGAGATTAAAGCAATGTATCATAAAGATCATACATTATGACCAAATGGGATTTATACAAGAAATGCAGGGCTGGTTCAATATTAGGAAACTGTCAGCATAATTGACCACATCAATAATTAAACCACAGAAATCATATCATTTTCTCAATAGATACAGTAAAGGCTTTTGACAAAATACAACCTCATTCCTATTAAAAAAACAAAACAAAACCCTATAAAGCATAGGAATAAATGGAGCTTTCCTGAAAATTATTAGCTTCTTTCTAAAACTATCCGTAAGTATTATTTGTAATGGGGATAAACAAGAAGCCTTCCCAGGAAATTCAGAAATGAAGTAATGATGCCCATTATCAACACTGTTATTCAATATTGTATTAAAAATGTTAGCTATAGCAATAAGACAAGAAAAAAATTTAAATAATTAGAATAGACAATGAGGAAACAACTATCATTCTTTGCAGGTGATATGATGGTATACTTAGAGAATCCTAGAGAATCAACTAAAAACTAGTTGAAATAATTAACTTATTAAAGTTGCAAAATACAAAACAAGCCATATAAATCATCAGCATTTCTATTTATTATTAACAAAATTCAACACAAAAAGATGGGAGAAAAAATCCATTTTAAAAAACTGCTGACAATATAAAATACTTGGGAGTCTTTTGCCAAAACAGGAACTATATGAATTTAGTTACAAACCACTTTTCATACAAATACAAATCTAAACATTTGGAGAAAGATTAATTGCTCATGGGTAGACCAAACCAATATAATAAAAATGACAACTCCACCTAAATAAATTTCTTTTTTTAGTGCCATATCAATAAAACTACCAAGACAATTTTATAGAGATAGGAAAAAAATAATAACAAAGTTCATCTACAAGAACTCAAGACACACAAGGGAATCAATAAAAAAAATGTAAAGGAAGGTGGCATAACAGTACCAGATTTCAAACTGTATTACAAAATGATAATCATTAAAACCATGTGGTGGTGTCTAAAATAGAGTAGTGAATTAGTTGAATGCATCAGGTACATAATACATGGTAATAAGTGATCGTAGTAATTTAGTGTTTGATAAACCCAAACTTTGGGGTTTATGCTTTGGGGACAGGAACTCACTATTTGACAAAAATTGCTGAGAAAACAAGAAAGCAATTTGACAGAAACTTAAGTATAAATCAGCATCTCACACTATATACCAAGATAAAGTCAAAATGGGTTTATGATTTGATATAAAGGGTGATGTCATCAGCAAATTAGGGGAGCATGGAAATTTTTATCTGTCATTACAAATAAGGAAAGAATTTGTGACCAAATAAGAAATAGCAGGTAATTCAGGATGTAAAATGTTTAATTTTGATTACATTAAATTAAAAAGGTTTTGAATAAACAAAACCAATGCAGCCAAAGTTAGAAGGAAAGTAGGAAACTGGGGGAAGGGGAATTTTACATTAAGTTTTTCTGTTAAAGACCTCTCTTATCAAATATAAAGAAAACTGAGTAATTATTAAAGTATTTTAAGAATGAGTCATTCCCCAATTGATAAATGGTCAAAGGATATGAACAGGCAGTTTTCTGAAGAAATCAAAGTTGCCTATAATAGTCATATTTTAAAATGTTCTAAATCACTATTGATTAGAGAATTGCAAATTAAAATAATTCTGACTATAAGACTGACTAATATTACAGAAAAAGAAATTATTGAGGTGAGAAAAAATTGGAACTAATGATAGAACCAAATCTATCATCGTTGATCATCACATAGTCTTTCTGTTTCTGTGTACAGTGTTTTCCTGATTCTGCTTGTTTCACTCAGCATCAATTCATGTAATTTTTTCAGACCTTTTAAAAATCAGCTTGTTCATCATTTTTTATACAACAATAATACTCCATTACACATCTACTCGTTTTTTAATTCTTTGCTACCACAAGAAGAGCTGCTTCAATATGGAACTATGCCCAAAGGGCTTACTGTGCATACCCTTTGATCTAGCACTGTTTCTACTGGGTCTGTACCCAAAGAGATAATAAAAAGAGGAAAGAGATCCACTTATGCAAGAATGTTTGAAGCAGCCCTTTTTGTAGTAGCAGGGAACTGGAAACTGAGTGGATGCCCATCAGTTGGGGAATGGCTGAATAAGTTATAATATATGAATGTTATGGAATATTATTGTTCTATAAGAAATGATCAGCAAGTTGATTTCAGAAAGGCCTGGAGAAACTTCATGAACTTTTGTTAAGTGGAGTAGAACCAGGAGAACATTGTACATGGCAACAGAAAGATTATATGATGATCAATTCTGGTGGACATGGCTCTTTTAAACAATGAGATGATTCAGGACAATTCCAATGGTCTTGTGATAGAGAGAACCATCTATACTCAGAGACAGTGGAAACTGAGTGTGGATCACAACATTGCATTTTCACTTTTTTGTTATTGTTTTGCTTGCATTTTATTTTCTTTTTTGTTTTATTTCCTTTTTGATCTGATTTTTTTGTGCAACATAATTGTGGAAATATGTATAGAAGAATTGCACCTTCTTATATTGCATTACTTAGCATCTAGGGGAGGAGATTGGGGGAAGAAAGGGAGAAAAAAATTTGGATCATAAGGTTTTGCAAAAAAAATAAGGTTTTGCAAGGGTAAATGTTGAAAGTTATGTATATGTTTTGAAAATTAAAAGCTTTTTAAAAAATAAAAAAGAGCTGCTACAAAGTGGGTCCTTTACCCTCTTTTATGATTTCTTTGGGATATAGACCCAGTAGTGGCACTGCTGGATCAAAAGGTATGCACAGTTTGATAACCCTTAGGCATAGTTCCAAATTGCTCTCCAGAATGATTGGATCATTTTGCAGCTCTACCTACAATGCATTGATGTCCCACATCCCTAACCAACATTTATCATTATCTTTTCCTGTTATCTTAGCCAATCTGAGAGGTGTGAAATGGTACCTTAGAGTTATTTTAATTTACATTTTTCTAATCAATAGTAATTTAGATCATTTTTTCATATGACCATAAATGGCTTTTATGTCTCCATCTCTGCTTATATTCTTTGACCATTTCTCAGTGGGGGAATGACTTGTATTCTTATAAATTTGACTCAGTTCTTTATATATTTTAGAAATGAAGTCTTTATCAGAAATAATGGCTGTAAAATTTCTTTCCAGCCTTGTACTTCCCTTTTAATCTTGTTTGAATTGGTTTTGTTTGTGCAAAACCTTTTTTATTTAATATTATCAAAGTTGCCCATTTTACATTCCATTAATGTTCTCTAGTTCTTCTTTGGCCATAAATTTCTCCCTTCTCCAAAGAACTGATAGGTATACTATTCCTTGCTCATCTAATTTGCTTATATATCATCCTTTATGCCTAAATCATGTACCCATTTTGATCTTCTTTTGGTATGAGGTGTAAGATGTAGATCTATGTCAAGTTTCTGACATATTATTTTCCAGTTTTCCCGGAAATTTTTGTCAAATAGTGAGTTCTTATCACTGAAACTGGAATTTAGGGGTTTATCAAACACTAGATTACTATAGTCATTGATTACTGTATCATGTGTATCTGATCTAGTTCACTGATCCATCACTCTATTTCTTAGCCAATACCAGATGATTGTGATGACTACTGCTTTATATGGAGTTTAGGTCTGGTACTGCTAGGCTACTGTCCTTTGCATTTTTTTTCTATTAATTCCCTTGATATTCTTGCACTTCCAGTTGAATTTTATTATTATTTTTTCTAGCTCTATAAAATTTTTTTGGCAGTTTGATCGGTATAACACTGAATAAATTGACAAATTTAAGTAGAATTGTCATTTTTATTATGTTAGCTCGACCTAGCCATGAGCAATTGATATTTTTCCAATAGTTTATTTGTGTGAGAAGCATTTTGTAACTGTTTTCATATAGTTCCTAGGTTTGTCTTGGCAGGCAGACATGTAAATATTTTATTTTGTATATAGTTGTTTTAAATGGAATTTCTCTTTCTCTTACTGCTGGGCTTTGTTAGTAATATATAGAAATGTTAATGATTTGTGTGGGTTAATTTTATATCTTGCAACTTTGCTAACACTATTGTTTCAAGTAGATTTTTGGGATTGGAATTTTGGCATTCCTAAGATTCTCTATATATACCATTATATCAGTTGCAAAAAGTGATAGTTTTATCTGCTCATTACCTACGCCTTTCATTTCTTTTTCTTTTCTTATTGCTAAAGCCAACATTTCACGTACAATATTATATGATACTAGTTATAATGGGTATACTTGTTTTATCTGATTTTATTGGAAATGTGTTTAGCTTCTCTCCATTACAAGCATTACAGTAATGCTTGCTGGTAGTTAGATAGATACTGCTTATCATTTTAAGGAAAGCTCCATTTATTCCTACACACTCTAGTGTTTTTAATAGGAATAGGTATTGTATATTGTCAAAAGCTTTTTCTGCATCTATTGAGATTATCTTATGTTTTGTTAATTTTGTTATTGCTATGGTCAATTACGCTAATTGTTTTCTTGAACCAATCCTTCATTCCTGGTATAAATTCCACTTGGTCATAGTGTTTATGCTGATAAATTATTGTAATCTCTTTGCTAATGTTTTATTTAAAATTTTTGCATCAATATTCAATAGAGATATTGGTCTGTAATTTTCTATGTTTTAGCTCTTCCTGGTTTAGGTATCAGCACCATATTTGTATCAAAAAACGGAATTTGAAAGGACTCTTTTGCCTATTTTTACAAATAGTTTATATAATATTAGAATTAATTGTTCTTTAAATGTTTGATAGAATTTTCTTGTATCTTGTAGGGCCATCTGGCCCTAGAGTTTTTTCTTAGGGAGTTCATTGATGGATTGTTTGATTTTCTAAAATTTTTCTAAATGGGACTTTTAGGTAATATATTTCCTCTTCTGTTAATCTGGGCAATTGATATATTTTTGTAAATATTCATCTATTTCAATTAAATTGTCAGATTTATTGGCATATACTTGGTTAAATAGCTCCTAATTATTGCTTTAATTTCTTCTTCATTGATGGCAAATTCACTCTTTTCATTTTTGATGCTGTTGTTTTTTTTTTTCCTTTTTTCTAATCAAAGACTTCTCTATTTTGTTTTTTTTTTCTTTCAGAAAATCAACTTGTAGTTTTATTAATTAGTTCAATAGTTTTCTTTCAATTTTATTAATCTCTCCTTTAATTTAAAGACTGTCTAATTTGGTTTTTAATTGTGGATTTTTAATTTGTTCTTTTTCTACCTTTTTTAGTTTCATGCCCAATTCATTGATCTCTTCTTTCTCTGTTTTATTCATGTAACTATTTAGAGATATAAAATTTCCTCTAAAAACTGCTTTGGTTGCATCCCATATACTTTGATATGTTGTCTCATTGTCATTCTTTCAGATGAAATTATTGATTGTTTCTATGATTTGTTCTCTCTTTCCATCCTGTCTCTCCTTACTAGTGTTTTGTTTCTGATCCACCTTATCCTCAACTTGCCCACTCTTCTATCATCCCTCCTCCCTTCTTAGCCCTTTCTCCTAGTGTTTCTGCCCTCCTTTCTATCCAGCTCCTCCCTTTTCTTTCCCCTTTCTCCTCCTATTTCTTTATAGGGTGAAATAAATTTCTAAACCCAACTAAGTGAATATGTTATTTTTTCTTTGAGCCAAAACTGACTGAGATTAACCTTTACACAATGCTCATTCCTTCTTCCCCTCTATTGTAATAAGGCTTTTGTGTCTCTTCATGTGATCTAATTTGTCCCATTTTGCCTCCCCTTTCTTCTACTCCCAATACAATTTTTCCCACCTCTTAACATCTTTTTCTTTAATATCATTGTCAGTTTAATTTAGGTTTTGTTGAGTTTAAAATCCCTATAGGATATGCAGATTAATGTATGCTCCCTCTAATTGCCCCGATAAAAGATACAGTTCTCAAGAGTGACAAGTTTCGTTTTCCCATCTAGGGTTTTAAACAATTTAACCTTTAAATAATTTTTTTCTTTCCCTATCTACTTTTCTATACTTCTCTTGAGTTGTGTTTGAAGATCAAATTTTCTGTTTAGTTCTGTTTTTTTCAATCAAAATTATTTAAAGTTCCTTACTTCATTGAAGATCCATTTCCTAAAAGATGTAACTCAGCCTCATTGGATAGTTGATTCTTGTTCCCAGGTCCTTTGCCTTCCACAATATGGTATTCCAGGCTTTATTGTAGAAGCTGCCAGATCTTGGGTAATCCTGACTATTGTTTCTTGATACTTGAATTTTTTATGCCAGCTTGCAGTATTTTTTCCTTGAGATTATCATTCTGGAGTTTTGCAACAATGATTCTTGGGGTTTTACTGTGGGATCTCTTTCCAGAGATGATAGATGTATTCTTTCAGTGATTATTTTACTCTCTGGTTCCAGTATATCTAGTATATCAGGGTAGTTTTATTTGATGGTCTCTTGAATAATGCTATCCAGAATCTTTGGGGGGGGGGGGTGGCGTGTCGTAGCCTTCGGGTAGATCAATAATTTTTAAATTATCTCTCTCATATCTCTTTTTCCAGGCTACCTGTTTTTTCAATGATATTTTTTCCCCATTTTTTCATTCTTTTTTGTTTGTTTGGCTGATTCTTGATGTCTCATAGAGTCATTAGCTTCCATTTGCCCGGTTCTAGTTTTTAATGTGTGATTTTCTTGTTAGCTTTTTTATCCCCTTTTCCATTAGATTAATTCTACTTTTCAAAGTGTTTTCAAAGTTTTCTTCAGTGCATTTTTTCTTGCATTTGGCTAATTGTATTTTTTAAAGAATTGTTTTCTTCAGCCAGTTTTTATCCTTCCTTTTCTAAGCTGTTGACTCTCTCTTGCATACTCTCATTTCTTTCCTCAACTTTTCTGCTACCTCTCTTATTTGCCTTAAAATCCTTTCTGAGTGCTTCCAAGAAGCCTCTTTGGACTTGAGACCAGTTGATATCACTCTTTGAGATATCTCGTGTGGGCATTTTGTCCTCTTCTAAAGATATTTTGGTCTTCCCTGTCATCATAGTTGCTTTCTATGGTTAAAGTTCTTTACTGTTTCTTGTTTTCCCTTTTTCGTGACATTTATGGTCAAGCCCTGCTTCTGGGGTACAGGGAGCACTGACCCAAATTTCTTGTGCAACTCTGAGCTTTGGCTTTGAGCACTGGGGCTTTTTGTGTTTGGTGTCTTGATCACAGCAGGAGGTAGCTCTAGCTGATCTCTCCAGGCCAACAGGCTGGTTTCCCGGGTTGTTATTTGCCTTCTGTACTGAGACTGGAGGCTGCTCCACTGATCTGTTCTGTAACTCATTTAGGACCAAGAACCTCAGTTGCTGATCTGCTGTGATTAAGACCCTCTCACTAGATTTCCTGGACATGATCTGAGCTGGGCTAAACATCCCTTTCATCCCAGTGAGACTGATCTTTCCAATCTGTCTTGATCTGGAGAGTCTCTCTCACTCTGTTCAAAGACTTAGATTCATGTGGTTTTCTATGGAAACTAGGAAAGTGCGAGCAGCTTCCTGGCTTTATTCTGCCATTTTGACTTCACCCCTGGGAATGATAAATAATGATATATTTTTTTTTAAATTAATGAGTTTAATTTAGGTTTTGTTGAGTTTAAAATGCCTATAGGATATGCAGATTAAGCTATCCAATAAGCAGTTGGAAATGTCAGAGTGGAAATTAAGAGAGAGGTTAGGGCTGGACAAGAGATTTGAAAATTATTAGTATAGAGATGATATTGAATAAGTGTGGTGTTCTTCTTTTTCTAATAGATATGATGGTTCTCTGTGAGCAGGTTTCTCAGGGGAGGTTCTCTGGAGGCAGCCTTAGTTTCGGTTCAAGGTAATAATTTTATTCACCCCAAATGCAGCCAGCTGATAAAATCCAAACGTTTATTTTCTCCTTCCAAGTCTTATCTCTTTCCTTGGGCCAGTTAGCTTTCTTAGAGGCCTATCTCTCTGCTTGGTTCCAAGAGCTCTTGCAGTTTGTCTTTAGCCTCTGCTTTCTTCAGCCTCCAGCCAGCACAAAGGTGGAAGATGGAATGAATATGTCTCCACCTCCGAGAGTGGGCTTGTGGGCTTCTGTATCTCCCAGAGTGCTCTCTGGCCCTGAGAGCTTCTTGCTTATATGCTGTACACTGAGTACACACCAATCACTATATCACTGGGAAACCATTATTTGTTGTAGGATTAAATCAATTCTAAACTAGATTTAAACATTGTCTCCTCAATTCCACTTAGTCCCCTGTTTCAAGTTCTGGCCCATAACATCTCCTCGTAGAATCAGATCAATCATACTGAACCATGCTAAATTAGATAATTATTGTCTCTATCAACTCTAATGAGTTAACACTTTGTAAGGATTCAAACAAATAAGAACTTATGAAATCACAAAGTAAAATAGCATAGGGCAAAAAGAGAATAAAGCCTAGTTAGAGCCTTGTGGAACATCTATAGTTATTGGACAATACCTGGATGAAAAGCCAAAAGAGACAGAAAAGGAGCAGTCAGATAGATAGGAGAATCAGGAAAGAGCAGTATCATGAAAACCTAGAGAAAAGAGCACCGAGGAGGATAGTAAAAATATGAAGAGTTACAGAGAGGTCAAGAAGGATGAGAATCCAGAATTCCACCATATTGGTCAATAGGAGAAATTTGGTAATTTTGGAGAGAGCAATTATAGTTGAATGAGGCCAGAAGATAAACCTCAGAGTGTTAAAAAAGAAAGAAGAAAGGAAGTAGAAGTGCTGATTATCGGACAGTCTTTTCAAGGAGTTTATTCTTGAATGAGAGAAGGGTTGTAGGATAATAGTCATAGATGGATCAAGGGAAGATTTTTTTAAGAAAAGAAGAGATATAGGTATGTTTGTAAATAGCATGGAAGTATTAAGTAGATAGGGAGGGACGGAAGATTAGTCAAAGAATAGGAATGCTGGAGGGGGAAAACTTGCATACATAGAAGGGTTTGTTTTGGCATCTGTTCATGTGAGATAGTGATGAAGGAAGAGATAATGGCAGAAGACATGTATTTCTGAATGATACAAGAGGAGGAAGAGGGAAGAAGGAACAAATGGCCTCAGTTTTTTTAGTGAAATTTGAAGACAAGTACTAAGATTAAAAAGTATAAAGGGGTGGCAAGAGGAGGAATGAAAAGGTTTGGAAGAGCCTCTATGGTGAGTGGGGAAGTGAGTCATTAGGCACAATTCAAATCTGATCTTTTAATTTCCTTTTAGCTCTGATATTCTATGCCCTAAGGTTACTATCAATTCTAACATTCTATAATCCTACAAAATTATATTTTTCCAGAATTATAAGATCTTAAAATTGGACGAGGCAAGTTCACTTATCTTGATAAGTGTGTGTGTGTGTGGGGGGGAAGCAAGACACATTCCATAGAAAATTTGGCACTTGTATTAGCCTTTGAATGGTGGATAGATTTTGAAAAGGAAGAAATTGCTGGGGTCTCTCTCAGGAATGGGAAACAATATAAGCAAAAACTCATAGGCAAGAGAATGTGAGACAGTATCAAGAAAAGGTAAAAAAACTCATCTGTTTTGGCTTCACTTCCAGAGCTTGTAATAAAATTTGTGCAGTAACACGTGTGGCTTCTTTGTTCCAGAACCCAGATTTGTTCATATGGATTTCATACAAGAGAGCAGGGGAAATACTGATGGAGATGATGACAAAATTTATGTATTCTTCACCGAAACAGCTATTGAATTTGAATTCTATGAGAAGCCTCTAGTTTCCAGAATTGCTCGAGTCTGCAAAGTGAGTGATTGGTTAGTGATGCCATTTTGCTTGTTTGCATGTAAAACAAAGTTTTGTGTATGAAGCAAGCAAAGAAAGTCCTGAACACAGAGCATATGATCAATTAATGTGCAATGATTCATTGACTGATCCCTAGGCCAATTTGGGCCATAAACGAAGAACAACGAGAAGCATACACCCAGCCACTACTCTTTTCTGATAACATAGCTAAAACATGATAGCCAAACCCTTGCACATTGTCTCTCAAAACCTTCTCTTGTGTCCTTCTGGAAGGCAGAGCAGAGGAGAAAAGGTGGAAAGAGAAGGAAAGGAAGACAAAAGTGAAAGGAAAAGAAAGGAGAGATGTAGCTGGAAACTCTACTATCTGTTTTTCTCCTCTCCATCTCTCTCCAGCATTATTCCTATGAAAATAATTCTATCCCTATTCCATATCACTATTTCCATATCAAAAACATCCTATTTTTGCTATACCAGTTAACATTGTTGTAACATAGTAAAAGCACAGAAAATCTAAACTTTTTTCATTATTCCAAAAATTAAGTCGTTCACAGATTCAGGCTTATGTTAATGAAGAATGAAGAATGGGAGGAGATTCCCATCATCATCTATTCTTGATGTTTTTGAGCACATCATCTGTGGCACATCAGGAAAAGAAAGGATCCTTCTTTGCTAATTTTTTCCCATAAAGCTCAGTGTTCATTAAAATCCTTTATCTTTTGTTCCCATTCTTTAGCATATATAAGCTGCTAGAGGACCTTGTCATCTGGAGTCCAGTTCTGGTTTTGCCATCAAATCTCTTTGTGACCTCAAACAGGTCACTTCAGGTTTCTGGGCCTTATTTTCCCCTCCTCAAAAAAAGAGGTTGAATTAGATGATTTCTAAGGTCCTTTCCTATAATTCTGGCTTAACACTGTGCTTTTCCCCCTGTCATCTTCCATTCTAACTATTTTTTTCTTTTTGGTCTTTTGGATCATTCTTTATCTTCATTCCATTCTTTATCTTTGTTATCATGGGTCAAGCAAAGTTATTCCTTTTGCCTGGGAAATCTAAAATTGTGATATGAACTGAGCTATTTTTAACTAAGATGATAGTAACCATTAAATATGTTTGTGTGTGTGTTTGATATTTTTGCATCAAAACATTTTATCATCTTCCATTGTTATTCAGCAGGAGCCTGTGTCTCTAAGTTGGGCCATTTTTCTTCCTATAGGGTGACCTTGGTGGGAAACGACTATTACAGAAGAGATGGACATCATTTTTAAAAGCCAGCCTCATCTGTTCTCTTCCAGAATCAGATTTCCACTTTAACATTGTTCAGGATGTCTTTTTACTTAAGACAGGGGACTGGAGAGAAACAGTCTTTTATGGGATTTTTATGCAGCAATGGTAAGATGGAGAGTTTTTTTCCCTGCCCCTGAAAAGCTGAAACAGTTCAAGCTAGGTTGTTTATCTGTGAGATTAGATTGTTTCCACAAGAATTGTTTTTAATTAAACTAGTTGGAAAAACACTTTGAGAAATTAATTATTGTTTTGTGAGAGAATGCATAGAATACCAGAGCTGGAGGAAACTTGGAAGACAGAATATAGACTGTCAGGGCCTGGAAAAGACCTTAGAATATGGCTGAACTAGGAGGAAATTCAGAATATGAAACAGGAAGGACTGGAAGGGACTTTCACACATACCACAGAATCTGAATCAGAACAGATTTTAAGGATGATCAGGCCTACCCCTACCCCATACTCTTCTTTTTAAATTTTCAGTGCCACAGTTTTTCCCTCTACCCAATCCCTACACATTAAAAAAACAAGAAATACAATATCTATTATACATATATAGTCATGAAAAACATAATTCCACATTAACTTTGTTCTGAAAAAAAAAGGCAAGAAAAATTAGGAAAAAAATATGTACTCTGTGTTCTAAAACAAAAGAAAGCGGGAGATGTAATGGGCTGAGGCTTGAGTTGATGCACTGAGGTCCCAAGCACATGAGGCTAAATAGTAATTGGACCATACTCTATTAATATATAAGCTTGGAGAAAGAATGGCCCCCACCCACTCTTTGTGCAAGTCCTGATGTGTTGTATAGGAAATGACGATTTTGGTGGGTGGAGGCAGGGGAGTGGAAAAGGAAAAGGAAAAAAATATGTACTCTGAATCCATCAATTCTCTATCTGAAAGTAGACAGCATTTTACATCATGAGTCCTTTGGGGTTGTGGTGGATCATTGTATTGATCAGAGTAGCTAAATCTTTCACATTTGGCTTTCCCTAATAATATTGCTGTTACTATGCAAATTGTTATCCTGATTCTGCTCACATCAGTTCTTAAAGTTTTCTAAAGTTCCTCTGAAACATCCTCTTCATCATTTCTTATATAACAATAAAATACCATCATATTTATATATTGTAACTTGTTCAGCCATTCCCCAATTGATGGGCGTGCCCTCAGTTTCCAATTTTTGCCATCACAAAGAGAATTGCTATAAATATTTTTGTATTTATGAGTCCTTGGGACTAGCCCAAGAGTGGTATTTCTGGGTCAAAGGCTTTGCAGTTTTATAATCCTATAACTCAATAGAAAGCCCTTCTACAATCCTGCTAACAAATAATGTAGTCTCCACTTCATCTCCAACCAGGAGGAACCCACTACCTCCTGATGCAGCCTCCTCTGCTTCTGGAGATAGCTCTTAATGTTTATGTTTTCCTTAACCATTATACCCAATGTTTCCACATTTTGCCCTTAGTTCTGTATTCAGAGTTCAATGCCTTTTCCACAGGACAAAGTACTTGAAAACAGTTATTATGTTGCTTCCTTTCCTTTTCCCTTTTTCCTTAAGAAAATACTTTTGGGGGTAGCTAGGTGACACAGTGGATAGAGTATCAGCCCTGGAGTCAGGATGACCTGAGTTTTAAGATGGCCTCAGACACTTAATAGTTGTATAACCTTGGGCAAGTAACAACCTTGATTGCTACTTCCCCACCAAAATATAAAAAGAAAGAAAGAACTTTTTTCTTCTCCAGACTAAACATTTCCATTTCCCTGAATTAATCTTCATGTAGCTTGTCTTTAATTCCTTCCTCATCTAACCAAGATCTGTTTCCTCTGGATGCACCCTAGCTTGACAATAGAAAATATCCGAAAATTGTAAAGGACCATAAAAATCTAGTCTAGCTCCTTCATTTTGCATATGAGGAAACTTGAGAACCAGAAAAGAGGTTTAGGATACACTGGTAGCCAGAATTCAAGTTCTGGAACTCCACATCCATCATTCTTTCCCCCACACTAGTCTTTGGTGTTATTTCAGTACACTCCCTAAGAACCACCTGTCTTTTTGTGGAAAAGCGGGATTCCCAGTGCATAGCAGGATGACTATGATTCACTTTATTTTACTACAAGAGGACAGAAGATAGTGGGTAGTTGAAGGAGATATCCTTATAGGTAACTGACCTCTACAATCCTGCAGACATAGTCACTGGGAGCATGGGGCTTTGAGGACTTTAAATAACATCACAAATCCATCTAAAAGATGTATCATGTCTTTCCTTTGAATAAGAAAATTATTTTTAGGTGAAGTTAAAATGTGGCCAAAGAAAACAGGTAGCAGCATGCTCCTTGGAAGGTTATTTTAGCTTTAACACACTTCCTTCCTGTAATGATGCAAAAAGTATAATTCACTCTATTTTCCTTTCCCCCGCCCTGCATTTTCTTAGGGGGAAGTTGGATACCACCGCAGTTTGTGCTTATAGTATGAAAACAGTTCAAGATGTTTTCTCCAAAGGAAAATACAAAGGACTTATAACCATGGAAAATTCTCATGTTAAGTGGGTGATGTACAGAGGAGAAGTTCCTGTCCCTCGACCTGGTGCTGTAAATATTCTTTTATTTCCTTTAGGGGAGAAAACAGTACAGGAATAACCAATCCAACCACAGAATCACAGAATAGAGCAGGAGGTATCTAAGGTGGAAGACAACTTAAAACTTAGAGTATAGAATATAGAATGTTAACCTAGGAAGAGTGCTTAGAACATAAAATATCAGAAGTGCTTAGAACATAAAATATCAGAATTGAAAGCAACTTTAGAGATCCTTAGTCTGGTATCTTAATGAATTAACTGAAACTTATATAACAAAATCAGGTAAAATGACTTATTCATAGTCACATATTAAGTTAGTAACAGATGGGACTAGAACTTAGACCTTCTGGCACCTACAATGTATAGTTCATCTGCTTTGTTTCACTTTAATCATTTGGGGGTATTTCATATCCTGCTTCTTTATTGAAGCTAATAATTGTCTCGATTAGTTTCTTGGCTGATACTCAAAGATTTTTAAGTAAACTATCAAGTCATTAGCAAATAGGGATAACATTTTCTTTTTGCCTATCTTTATACCTTTAATTTCTCCCTTTTGCCTTATTATTGTTCCTGGCATTTCTGGATTTATTTTAAATAAGATCAGAGAAGGATGGCATCCTTGTTTTACTCATATTACTAGAAAAATTTTTAGTCTTTCCCCAAAACATGATGCTAGCTTTTGATTTTAGATAAGTCTTTCTTAAAATATTTTAAGGTTCCATGATGCCTTATATTTGAGGGATTTGGGCATTAAATAAAACATTTATTAAATACTCACTGTGATCTGATTGACATCTAGGCACTGTGCCAAATGGTGGGTGGGACATGATGCAAAAGTTCAAAGAATTAGGAGGAGGGCAGGGTTAAACATGTACATGACTTGGGTTTTCTCTTTAGAGGAGGGAACCACACAAAGGAAGGAATCTGCAGCATGATAAGATAGCTGGTCAGAAGTTTAAAAAATAATCCCCCCCAAAAAAGTCAAAAGTAATTTAGAATATAGAACTTAGAATGTCAGCCTAATTGATGGAATCGAGTTAGAAGTGAGTATTGTATAAATGAGTGTTGTCAATGACCTCTTCTACATTCATTGATAACCACATATGGTTTTAGACACTTTTATTTTAAAATGGTTATATTCTTTGTTTTCCTGATGTTGAACCTTCCTTGTATCCCTGATATAATCCCAATTTAATTCCTGTGAATGATTTTTTTAATAAATTGTCATAGGTTTTTTCCAGGTTTTATCTAAAATTAATTCATTAATGATATTGGACTACAGTTCTCTTTCTTTTCCCTTGGTTTACATATTAAGATCACATTTATTTTATATATTTTAGTCAACATTTACAGATTAAAAGTATACTTTTTACACTCAAAATACTTCCAAAATAGACATGAATCTTGTTTCTTCCACTGACTTGCTCAGAATAAAAGAGTTATTATGAACTCAATTAAGTGTTCATTGTAGAGCAGAAACCAATTTGAACAAGGTCTTCCTGGACTCCATTCAGGGGCTTTATATTTACTGAAGTATCAAAAGGATATCTGTAAAGTGTTCTTGAATCTTGATTTCCCAGAATAGAAAACAACACTGTTGTGGTTGATTGTCTACTGATCTAATCTAATTTAATCTAATTCACTGTATTTTAAAATATTCTTTACTATTATTATTATTATTCCTAGTTGTTGTGGGGTTTTTTTTGTTACTAGTTATGGAAAACTATAAAGAAGTCTTTGTTTGCTCTTAACCTGGGGAAGCATGTCCCTGAGAAATAAATAGCACAACTATTTTGAACCAATATTTCTAAGATGGCTTTTCTTCCTATATCCCTATTGCCTAAGGTCTTACACCAATCCAAGTGTGTTCTTGCTTTAGTGAAGAGGCTTGTATAATCTTAATTTCTCTTACCCTTTGCAACTCTTTCTTCATTGCTCTACCTCCCACTGCCCCCACTGTCCTATTACCTGCAAGATTTCTTGAGCTACCAAAATACCCTACCTGGTTTTCCAAACTCTCATAGTTGGACCCCCCCCTCCTTGAAATCATGGAGTACCAAGGGGATAGAGGCATTCACAAACTTTTAGTCTTATCTCCAGAAACTTTCATGACTAAGGAATTGTTTCAGTCTTTCCTATGAGCAGACCTTCAGTAGTGCCTGATAAAGTTGCTAACTTTTTATGTAGACACCCTTCTTATCATTATTGTAATGGTTATTCCTGTTCACAGAATTTTGAATTGGAAAGACTCTTGGAGGTGGGTTGGACCAGATGATCCCAAGGTCCTTTCCAGTGAAGTTTTGAAATTCTTTGACATCATTTCATTCAAAGACAATAACACAAGATTTCCCCTTTAGTTTACAAGGGGAGATGTATGTTAAACTTTTCTTAAAATCCCTGGCTTGGAGACTTTTGGAATAGGAAAGTACACTTGAAATTATATGATCCAAACCATTTCTTTTAGACTAAGAAGGATTAAATGTTTTGCTCAGCATCATATGGCAAGTGAGAGATCTGAACTGTAACCAGGTCAAGTCTTGTCCTGGATACCAAACATATATGTTTGAATTTTTATCATTCTTCCTTTTTCTTTTCATTTTTGGCAATCAGGCTTAAGTGACTTTCTCAGGGTCACACGGCCAGTAAGTGTTTGAAGTCTCCTGACTCCAGACCTGTCTTCTGTCTCCTGCCCCTCACCCCCTGTCTTCTTTCTTAAAGAGAAAAAAAAGGCCTACAAAATCTGACAGCAGGGTTTATGTTTACAGGCCTACTCATCTGCATTTGATTTACCTTTATTTCAGTTCTCATTTTATGAAGCAATAAATGCTTGTAACTTGTAAGATTTTACTGAATATTCCATATGATAAATGTTGTTTCTTTTCTAGAAGTTAGACCTTTCCAAATGTAGGCATCTTGTTTTGAACAGTTGCAAAATAAGATAATTAGTTGTAATTATACATCTCTTGTACTTTTTCTAGTGTATTAATAATTTTGCTCGGAGCATTGGATTTAACACTTCTCTTGATTTGCCTGATAAAACCTTACAGTTTGTGAGAGACCACCCATTATTGCACAATGCCCTTCATCCAATTGGGGGTGTGCCTGTGTTACTGAAAAGAGGCTCAGTTTATACTAAGATTGTAGTAGACAGAAGAATTGGTCTCGATCAAAGAAGCTATGATGTTTTATTCCTAGCCACAGGTAAGTGATTCTTTGGAGGAGAATGGAATAGAAAGCCTTGATCTAAAGAGATTTTCACAGCCACATGAAAATAATTTTGATGCTACTTAATACAAAAAGAATTTTTAACTAAATTCCTACTCTTTTGGCTATACCAACCATTGAAAGGAATAGTTTTATAATAAAAAAAAAAGAAAGAAAAGAAAGGAATAGTTTTTTTTTAATTCTAATGGGGTCAGGATTCATGGTCAGTGTGGTTGTGTGAGTAGCATAGAGAAGACAGATACTAGACATGTTACATTTAGCAAGACTAAACAAAATGTGTCCCCATAAACTGTGGCATATGGGTGTGATGGATCATCATTGTGTTTTAATAAATGTTGAAGGTGAGAAATTCAGAGAAATATGAGAAGATTTACAGGTTTTGTTTTTACAATAAAACATATGTACTATACATTTTAAAACAAAATAAATATGTAGTCCACTGTAATATTTTAATAATAGTTTATTTTATTTTCAAAATACATGCAAAGATAGTTTTCAGCATTCACCCTTGCAAAGCCTTGTGTTCCAAATTTTTTCACTGTCTCTCCCCCCTTTCCCCTAGACAGCAAGTAATCCAATATATGTTAAACATGTGCAACTGGAAGACTTATGTTAACTGATACAGAGTAAAATAAAAAAGAAGAAACAGAAAGATAATATACACCATGACTATGAAGCTTCCTTCTAAAGTTTTGCTTTAATATAAATTTGTGAATTTCAGTGACATTAAAAACTATCATATGCTTAATGCCTATTTGTTTATCTTAAAATGCATTTGGTATTATGTAGACAATGGCTATTTGCACAAAGCTTTCAATTGTGATGGGGACATGTTCATTGTGGAGGAGTTGCAACTGTTCCAGACACCAGAATCTGTGCAATCTCTCAAATTATCTGCAGAAAAAGTAAGTCCAGTTCCTACTTTAAAATCATGATTGTACTGTGTACCATTAGCCTCTTACCCACCTGACTGTTATTTGGTGCTTTTCACTCTAGTCATTGAAAACCTGTCTATTACAGAATCTATAATTTCTTTTCTTCTCTGAGGATATACTGCAGAATGTCTACTATTCTCTTTGTTCTTTCTTCCTTGGGATTTTAAGTAACAAGATCATCTTTATTATTTCTGGGAAGTCCTTTTGCTTATTTAATAAATTTTGTTTTTAAGTAAGGTAGCACATCATGTAGACTATCCTGAAAGCAGTTACTTCTTCAGCTGTCTAAGGTATAAGCCCTTGTAGAACATTAGCTTTCAAGCCTCCACTGATATATATATTTCCCATTAGATTATATTCATTCTTAGCCACATTTATAAAGATAACAGTTTATTTTCCCACAGAAACCTGGGACAACTTTGCCACAAAAACACAATATCCATGAAACAAATATTCATGTACAAATAGTACAGTAGAATTCAGGCACACATATGGAAGAATATGTGAATTCAATTCACTGCTCCAGAACTGCAGAGACTGGAGCTCTTTTCTCTTCTATTGTCTGTCAAAACCATTAACCTAACTTCCCTTCTACTTCCTCAAATGGAAACCTTCTTGTATTAAATTTATATAGTTAAGCAAAACAAATCAGAACATTGACTTTTTTAAGTCAATGTTTAAAAACGACTGTCCGATTTTATATTGTTATTGATTCTTAACTTATTTGGGGTTTGATTTTCTTTTAGTAAAGTTATTATTTAATGGTCATAATCATTGTATATATCATTCTTCTGGTTTTTCTTATTTCTTATTTTAATCTATATCAATTAACATAAACCTCTTCATGTTTCTCTAAATTTCTCACATTCATCATTTCTTATAGCACAATGATAATCCATTACTTTCTACAATTTATTCAACCATTCCCAGCTGATAGAAACACACTTTATTCAGAGTCTTGTTAAGTATAACATTTCTAGTATCTGTCTTCTTTTTGCTCACACAACCACCACTCTTATCACACTCATGCCCTCATTACCTCTTGCAGCTTCAACTAATGTAATGGCCTTTGATTCTGTGCTCCTCCCTTTCCAGTCCGTTCTCCATGTTGCTGCCAAAATCAATGATGTGAGGTGTAAATCTAAACATGTCACTACCTGATGCAAAGTGAAGTCAGTAGAACCAGAAGAACAATAGCAATATTGTAAAGATAATCAACTTTGAAAGACTTAGTAACTGATCACCACAATAAGCAAAGGATATTGAATCCAAAAGACTCGGCGTGCTATCACTTCCAGATAGAAAGATAATGCTCTCAGACTACAGAATGAAGCGTACTTTCTTCTATTTCCTTCCTCTCTCTGTTCCTCATGCGAATGTTTTCAGGTTTGTCTCAGGTATCATCTTCTCTCTGAAGCCTTCCATGAGTCCAACAGTTGTTTATGTTCTCTCCTTTCACAAAAGAGCTTCATTTATTCATTTGTGTGCATATTGAGAATATGCCCAAATAGAGTATAAACTCCAAGAGGGCAATGACTGTTTCGTTTTTGGTCTTGGATCCACGGATTTTGATGCCTTGTACGTAATAGGTGCCTACTACTTATTGAATCGAAGTTACTTTATTGTTGTTATTTAGATATTTCCTAAGCTATGTTCTGTAGACCTCTGGTGTTCTATACGATGTGAGTAGGAATTCTGTGGGAAAATATTATGTTAATAATGTTTCTCCTCTAAACTATTGATTTTTAAATGATGTCTGTATCCAAAGTATGGATCGTGTACTGGATTGTTTTAATATAAAAACAGAATCATTTCTTCTCTTTTTCCAAAATTTGCCCAATGTCTGCTTATGCTCGGAGGAGTTCACCCCAACAACCCATAGACCAGCATTTCTGAGTTCCAGCTATATAATTCAGTCTTCTAAGCATTTTGAGACCAAGTTAATGTCAGAAATCCAGCAAGCAGAGATTAGTAATCTCTGTGGTCTTGAAAGCTTGGACCTGTAGAGTTCAGTACTACTATAGTCTTATCAATTTATAAGAAGGAAGCAGGAAGAAAGTGGAAGAACAAAGAAGGGAGAAAAACAAAGCAGAGGGATTAATCATCCAGAAATCTTTGCTGAATATCTTGCAATGTGTGGAAAGAAAAAAAACAAGTCTGGCATTAAATCAGATAACACTAATTCAGTTTGACAAACACTTACCAGGTGTCTCATTTGGTCAAAGTCCTGTGCTTAAGTACTGGAGAGACAAAGAAACACACTTTAATATCTCCTGCCCTCAAAGAAGTGAGAGTCTTTGGAAAGATGTGGGTGCTTAGTGAATAATATTGCACTTGGAATTCAAAGGCCTGAAATTGAATCAGGTTTCAGATATGCAGGAGTAATGTGGTCTGGGTCAATCCTTCTGGCCTTAGTTTCCTCCTCTGTAAATTGATAGTTTGTACTTGATGACCTCTGAACTTCTTTCCATCTCTAAAT
This sequence comes from Antechinus flavipes, assembly GCF_016432865.1. Classification (NCBI taxonomy): domain Eukaryota; kingdom Metazoa; phylum Chordata; class Mammalia; order Dasyuromorphia; family Dasyuridae; genus Antechinus; species Antechinus flavipes. Next base: position 674,376,374 of record NC_067398.1, read on the forward strand.
CCGTGATCACTTGCTGATCTACAATTCATAGCTAAGTGAAAACAAAACATAGACAAGGTAGAAAAACACTAACTTGGAATGTGAAAAATCTCTTATAGATTCAGTGTGAAAAATGGTGGGTAAAAGTCAGGACCAGAAGTCATCGTGGGTTCTGGGGAGAAATGGAGAGGGAAAATACCTGGAAATGACTTTGGGAAGCCAGAGAGTGATAAGTCAGAGTGGGCTAGAATCATTTCCTGGGCCCAAGTGAGAAGGTGGGCCCTATCTACAGCCTTGCAAAACTGAAGCAGCCTTTTCTATTTGCATTATGAAACATAAATGTAATAACTATGTCCTATCCTTATGTGTATGTGCTGCTGACCCACCATCATGCTAGCATCAAATTTTTGTAATTTTTCAGGTCATGGGGACAGATTTATTCTGATTCATCCCTATGTTCTCTCTTTACTCTCCTTTATAATCAACAGAGTGGTTGGTTCCTCAGGGCAAGGTCAGGAGCTGACCAGAGTCAGAGGCTGAGGCTCTGTAATTAAGCTAAGTTAACTTGATGATCATAGAAATAAGTCATGATGATTTTATTTGACCCTTATTGACCTTATTTTTCATTTTTGTCTCTCTCCCTGGGGTCCTACACATATCAGGCAGGCACTTCATAAAGGCACATTGAATTGATTTGCGTGACTGTTAATAACACAGTTCTCTAACCAGCTATGTAGTTCTTGACGCAACACATCTGTGGAGAGAGATTTCAAATTTTTATTTAATTATTTTAAGCCCTTCCCACAACAAAAGAAAGAATAGAGAAGCATAAGCCTTGTAGCAAATAAGTACTATTAAGCAAAACATATTAGCCATATGCAGAAATATATGTATGTCTCATTCTGCACCTTCAGTCCATTATCTGGTCTGTTGCAGGAGGTGGGAAATAGTAGACTTTATCACCATATTGCATTGATCCAACGCTCTCCAGCTTTTCAGTTATTTTTTCTTTATAATGTTATTGTATTTTCTTCCTGCTTACTTTGTTCTGTAGTAGCTTCATATAAATCTTCCCAGGTTTCTCTAAAATTATCCCTTTTGTCATTTTATGGCAAAATAATTTTCCATTATTTTAAGATATTACATTATTTAATGGTATATTTTTAATATGAGCAATAACCTTGTGTCCAAGTTTTCCTCAAAGGCCCTTGACCAACACCCAACATCCCACAATCAAGAAAAGGCCTGATCTGGGTTTTTTTTTTTTCATATTTACAGGGCATGCTGTATTTAGCATCATCTAGTCGGGTGGTTCAGGTCCCCGTGGCTGTGTGCAGCCGACACCAGCACTGTCTGGATTGCATCTTGGCTCGAGACCCGTACTGTGCTTGGTCCCAGAACCAGAGCCAGTGTGTTTCTGCAATGGACTATACTAACCACTCTGAGTAAGTCAGGATACACAGAGAAAAAAACAAAAGCTTTTATTGTAAATGGATTTTACTGATCTATTCCAAGAAAGAGAGAGAGAAAAAAGATAAAAAGAATTCTAGAGAGAAACTAAGGAGAATGTTTTACTTAGTTAATAATACCAGCTTATGTTCCCATAGCACTGAATGATTTACAAAGAGTCTCTGAACAACAGTCCTGGGAAGGAGAGAGAGTATTAATTATTAACTCCATTTTACAACTGAGGAAAGAGGGGAAAAAAAGGCTGAGTGACCCCTTGGGGTCAGATGCTAGTGAGAGACAGGTCCCGAGGGGAACATGAGAATCTTCTGATCTATCCGGTACAATCACTTGAGCATTCATAGGTGCTTGTAAGGATCTTGTGATTAGTGTCCACCCCCAAAACACTCTGGAAGCTAAAGGTAAGGCACCAAGCTAGATTTGGAGGCAAGAAGACCTGGATTGGAATTATTCCCTATTTATGGGACTCTGGTGAAATCTGAGAATTATTTTTGGTAGCATGATAATTTAGAACAGAAGGGACCTTTGTGTCCCCAAATCTAATCCCCTCATTTGACTGAGGAGGAGACAGAGGCCCAGAAAGATGGTGTCATAGTCCAGGTTCAGAAGCACACCTGAGTCTCACCAGTCCTGCTGAATTCTGCGCTCTGTCCCCTGTGCCACCATGTCACTGTGAAGCACATTACTTCTCTGAAGGAAAAATGAATGCACAAATGGATACTTTTTTCTGATTTTCTTTTTAGGGTTTTAATTCAGAATATTAAAAGTGGAGATATTTCAGAATGTCCTGAAGTGGGTAGGTAAAAACTTGGTTGTAGCTGGTGTGAAATGCTCCACTTGTGCCAGTGGGCTGCTCTGTCTACCCTCTGTCTATCACTGTCCTCCTGGATCCTCCTGGGTCCCCTGTCTGTCACTTTTCCAATAACTGTCCTCCTGGGTAACCAGAATTTAGAAGCAGGCTTGGAGACGATCAGGTCAGCGCCGAGCCCTGTGCCTGCTGCCCCTGCGGGCTCTGGAGCTGCAAAGCGCTGCTCTTGAGACAGAGGGCCCAAATGTGACCCCCTGCGCTGACAGCTCTCCCCAGGAAGGATGGGAAGGTTGTCTTCACTACTGAGCCTTCCCCTGCTGCTGAAGAGCCCACGGAGCTCTGCCCACTGGGGGGCATTTTTCTTCTTTTTTTTTTTTAATTTTTATTTAATAATTACTTTATATTGACACTCGTTTCTGTTCCGATTTTTTTTCCCTCCCTCCCTCCACCCCCTCCCCTAGATGGCAAGCAGGTCCTTTATATGTTGGATATGTTGCAGTATATCCTAGATATAATATATGTTTGCAGAACCGAACAGTTCTCTTGTTGCACAGGGAGAATTGGATTCAGAAGGTATAAATAACCCGGGAAGAAAAACAAAAATGCAGATAGTTCACATTCATTTCCCAGTGTTCTTTCTTTGGGTGTAGCTGCTTTTGTCCATCATTTATCAATTGAAACTCAGTTAGGTCTCTTTGTCAAAGAAATCCACTTCCATCAAAATATGTCCTCATACAATATCGTTGTCGAAGTGTATAATGATCTCCTGGTTCTGCTCATCTCACTTAGCATCAGTTCATGTAAGTCTCGCCAGTCCTCTCTGTATTCATCCTGCTGGTCATTTCTTACAGAACAATAATATTCCATAACATTCATATACCACAATTTACCCAGCCATTCTCCAATTGATGGGCATCCATTCATTTTCCAGCTTCTAGCCACTACAAACAGGGCTGCCACAAACATTTTGGCACATACAGGTTGGGGGGCATTTTTCAAGAAACCAGCCCAGATATAAGGCTCCCTCCCAGTGTCTTCCAAGGAAGAGTCTAACTAGAGTTCTAGGAAAGAGGTGCTTCCGGACTCTAAAAGGCGGCATCTGGGCCTGCGGGGGCATCCCCGAGGATCAGGCCAGATTCTCTCCTCACCCAAGCTCACCTCCTCGGCTGGCCCTGGGCAGAGAGGAGTTCTCCTGAGTTTGTGTGGGAGGCTTTTCAGAATGGCCCAGTCTTTCTCCCCACGATAGACTGGCCTTGAGGAATGCTAGTACCACACCTGCTTTCCTGAGCTCAGCTGCTGCTCTCATGCAATTAGCAGGTGAATTTTTTATAGATATAAAGCATCAGTATCAAGACATTAATTAAAACAGTAAGTTTATTTCTCCTTCTCCAACAGACCTGCCTTAGGTCCCTGTTTGGTCACTCACACCCATCCCCATCCCACCCGCTGCAGAAATGCTTTTCGGGGTGAATCTGGGCCCTCCTGTTTCAGCAGCCTTAGGGAGAGTTAGAGGATGCTTGCAATGGCAAGGAGATAGTGCTGGTTTGGAGCTCCCCACGAGGGAGTGCTTACAGTCAGGCTCGGGAGGCTGCCGGTTCCTCCACTTGTCAGACGCTCTCTCTTCTATCAGGCGGTCAACAGGTCACTTTCCGAAGGGAAGTTGTTGTTTCGTTTTGATTTAAATTTAAGTTCTGTAGGTCCCAGGGCTTTGTTTTGTTTGATTTCTTTTTAACTCAGAACTTTGTGAACTCAGTAGGGTTCTAAGCCTGGTATTTCCTGGGATCTCTGGGGGAAGGAGATACACAGTTAAGCGGCACCTCCCGTGGGCCAGACACTACAGTATTGACCCTCACGACACCCTTTGAGTGCTACTGTACTCCTCATTTCACAGGTGAGGAAACCAAGGCAAACGGGGAGGGACCTGCCCAGTGCCCCCAGCCAGTCGGTGCCTGAGGCCGGATCGGGGCTTCCTGACGCCAGGCCCAGCTTCTGGGCACTATGGCGCCCCCTGGCTTCCTCTGAAGCACTGCCCAGAGCCGCAACTAGGGTGGGACCCTCTGAGATTTGTCCCAGGAGTAACATCCAAAGGAATACACATTGCTATTTACAACCCACTCTTCCGCGGTACATGTGCCGCGTGCTATAGTCTTACTTTCCCACCCAGCCCTATTTCCAAGGGCTTATCAGTCCTGATGCAGCGGAGGGTTTGCCGAGGGGGGGGGGGGTCTCTGGAGAAGGGGCTGCCCCCATTCCTGGCTGTATTGCATTCTCACTCAGATTGTCCTCTGTGCCTCCCCTTTCTTCCCCACAACTGTCCTTGTTCCGCTGCCACCATCGCTCCTTTCCCCAAGTACCAAGTGAAAGAATGTCTAATGAACAGCTTTAACTCTACCACATTCCAGTGTGCCCCAAACCGGGGGGCTTATCTTGTATTAACAGATTGTGTTTCGTTATTTGCACTCCGGTTAAACTCTTCCTTTTCTGCAACTCTTCCCTTCCTGCTTGCTTTCAGACAGGCCCATTCAAAATGTCATCGTGGCCGCCGGGCAGAGCAGCCAGCTGAGGTGCTTCCCTGCGTCCAACCTGGCCTCCACCCTGTGGCTCTTCAACGGGAAGCGCCTCCAGGCGGAAGAAACAAAGTATCTTCTCTATCGCCAAGGACTGCTGGTGTTTAATATAACGGAGGCGGATTCCGGACGCTACGACTGCCAGTCAGTGGAAAGAGTCGGTGGGAGAGAGCTGTTCACCACTGTGGAAAGCTACGTCCTTAACCTTTGGTCCGAGAGCCTGGTGAGCTTAGTGAAAGGCGGCTCAGAGTGGCCACAAGCCGAGACGGCCCCTCCGAGCTTTAAGTCCGATTCCAGAAAATACAGGGACCCTGCCCACTGGGGAGCCCAGAACGAGAAGATCCTCTCCAAGATATTCATCTCGTTGTTCGCCTTTCTCTTTTTCTCCTTGTTGTCTTGGAATTTTGTCAAAGGGCTCGTGTGTCTGCGCTCTACGGTCCAAGAAAAAGCCGCAAATACAATAAAATTAGATAGCTTGGGAGAGCCTCCCTCAGAAGCCGAGGAGTCGAGCCCTCGGAAGCAGGCGACCTTAGCTGTCAACAGCTCCTCCTCTCTGATGCCCCTTGTCCTCCCTTCCTCGGAGGGGGACTCTAGGAACGCCAGTGCCTGCAACAGTGCGGCCCGGGTGCAGTGAGTGAGCGGGAGGGAGGGAGATGAGGGGGCCTGGTCCCCCCAGGGCGGAGCCGGGCAAGGAGGCCCTGCTCCTCCACAAGGCACTAGCAAGCCGGGACTCATTTTCTGGCACACAGCCTGATCTTTAAAACATCTTCAGATTTGCAAAAAATAAAAAGAGAGACAGAAATGAGAGAGAAAGAGAATTAAAAATGTTTTTCAGAGTTGGCTCCCAATCTCTCTTTTCTATAATTATGTCACGGAGTGTGGTTCATTGGGGAAATGACTGGACCTTGGAGTCTAGAGGGGTCTGGGTGCTAATGCTGCCTCTAGCATTTAATGGGACACTGTACTCCCAGAGACACAGCTTTCCCCCTTTTAAAAATATGGAGGACAACATTTGCAAGACTTCCTGAGAGTATTGCTATGAGGCAAGTATTCTGTGAGTCTTCAGGTGGTAGAGAAGTGACCCGTGGGGAGGGTCTGTATCTCAGAACTCCGGAACCACCAGGGGCCTTTCCCGAATTCTGTGGCTATAAAACAGAGGTTTTCACTGGCCTTCTCCAGAGAAGGCCTAGGACTGGTGGCTTGCCTTAGCTCAGCCTCGAAAAGGGTTAAAAAATGCTCTGTTCTGTTTCCTGTACACATAGTTCACATTCTCCCATTTTTGAGCCGCCTGGGAAGCAGATGTTTCCTAGTCTGTTCAGTGCCTGGGATTTTGATTGGGGAAAAAAAAGCGGGGCTGGCTGCCAGGTCCCCAGACTTCTTGAAAGAAAGAAAGACAAAAGGAAAAGACAAGAGGAAAAAGGGCAACTTTCAATATAACTTTGCACTCGGCCATTATAAACAGATTTCTTGCATTGGAGGGAAATCATGCTTCTTTCTTCGTTTCTGAGTCACCCAGATCATCCTCTTAGAACACTGGTGTACCACAAGCCAGGGCTCTTGTGTACCATAACAAAGGCTGCCAAAATGGGAGCCCACTGACAAAACTTATTAAAAACAGCCATCGCTGCGCTCAGTTCCTTCCCCTTTTCCCTCCTGTTCACTGTTCCCCAGCTGTTCATTAACACATCCACAAAAGAGGAGTGGGAGAGGAAAAGGGCAGAGAGGGAGGGAGCCCTGGCTCTTCCTCCTCAGCCTCACCACACAAATGGAAAGTTTTGTGCAAACTGGAGAGATGGGAACATGGGAGCTATCCAACCAGGTGACCTTAAACAGCACCACCAGACAATCTACAATTGCAGGGATTCCTCCAGAAACGTCGGGGCAGTGGCCAAAGGGATCGACTCAAAGCCACAGCAGTGTCTGTGCGCCCGTGGGCACGTGCTGAGAGCAGAGGCCTTGGCAGGTGGGGGGGAGCTCCTCAGTAAGGTGACACCGGGAAGGGGAAGGCGTGGGGGGGGGGGAGGGCTGATGGAGGCAGGTCCCGCGAGCACCCGCAGCCTTCTCGGTACAGAGAGCTGTCCTCGGGCAAAGAAGCTGGACATGGCCTGCCCTCAGGGAGCCTCCGGGTGAGGGACACAGTGCAGAACTGTAGTGGGATAGATTGGAGGCCTGAGGAGGAGACACAGGTAACAGGCTGAGAAAGGGACTAATGATCACGTTTTCTTATGCAGCAAGAGAACTGTATAAATATGCACACATATATTAGATTTAACATATTTAACATGCATGGGACTACCTGCCATCCAGGGGAGGGGGTGGGGGGAAAGAGGGGAAAAGTTGGAACAGGTGGTTTTGCAATTGCCAGTGCTGAAAAATTACCCAGACATATGTTTTGTATATAATAAGTTATACTAGTGGATAGAGCACCGGCCCTGAAGTCAGGAGGACGTGAGTTCAAATCTGTCAGACACTTAACCCTTCCTGGCTGTGTGACCCTGGGCAAGTCACTTAATCCCAATTGTCTCAGCAAAAAAAAAAAAAAAAGCTATAAAAAATAGAAAGTTGCTACTGTCAGAGATTCTTACAGGTTGATAAGATGAGCCCAGTTTAATGAGATGTAACTTAATAGGGATAAAGATAGATTACTATACCTTCACAAGTACAGGGGGTATCATTAAAAACGACCTTGGGATTTTTATGAGCTGTTGGTTCCTATGAGCCATTAGTGTGATGTGATGGTTCAAAAAGCCAATTCGGACTTAGATAGCATTAATACAAAGGGCACCTAAAATTAGATTCAGCATTTATTAAACACCTATTGTGTGCCAGACATTTGGAGTATAAAGAGAAAAATAAAAATGAAACAGTCCCTGCTTTTAAGGAGCTTATATCCTACTAGCCAAAATGGTATAGAAAAGTGAATACAAAGTAATTTGAGGGATAAGTAGGGTGATGAGTATGTTTTTCATAGTTGGCTCCCAAGCTCTCTTTTCTATAATCATGAACGGAGTGGTTCATTGGGGAAATGACTGGACCTTGAAGTCTAGAGGGGTCTGGGTGCTAATGCTGCCTCTAGCTGACACTGTAATACTATACTCCCAGAGACACAGCTTTCCCCCTTTTAAAAATATGGAGGACAACATTTGCAAGACTTCCTGAAAGTATCATAGTAGGGTGAAAAATATTTTTGAAGAAACTTGGGTGAGCCTTGAAGGATGCTAGGGATTCTCTTAGCAGAGGTGCATAGAAAGAATATTCCAGGCCTGAGAGACAGAGATTGCAAATGCATGAAGAATGGAGATGGAATGCTCTGTTCAGGGACCAGTAATTAGGTTGGTCTGGCAGGAACATAAGCTTCGTGAAAAAAAAATAATGTACAAATATGAAGGCTTTATATGCCAATTTTATCGTGGGGGCCAGCAGGGAGTGATGTGCTTTAGGGAAATCAATTTTAACAGCTATGTGGAGAAGGTGGAGAAGGGGAAAGCTGAAGATGGGGAAATCAATTAGGAGTCTTATAATAGGCCAAATGAGAGGTAATGAGATTAAGGTATTAATGTCAGTTATGAAAAGGGGAGGGGTGCAAGAGATGTTAAGAAATGGAGCTAACAAGGTTTGGCAACTATTCAGATATGGAGAGATGAGGAAGAGGAAGGCATCGGTGACTCCTGGTTTGTAAATCCGGGTGACAAAGAATGGTGCTGCCCTCCACAGAGAGAGGCAATATGGGAGGAGAGGGATGGTTTCTGTTTGGGGCAAGAAGGAACAAGCCATATTCACTGGGTATAAGCTCTGGGGCAGAAGCCAGAAGGCCCTGCTGTCAAGGAGCGCATCTTCTGGTACGGGGGAAGAAGCAAAAGGAACTCTGCTCTGGGAAGCCCTCAGTGAGTGGGGCAAAAGGGCAGTCAGTCAGCGCCTCATGTCCAGAAGCAGGGCTGGGGCTAGGAAGAAGGAAGGAGCCTGAGACTGAAAAGCCCATGGAGTGGACAGAGGGGCAGGAGCAAGGGCAGCTGCTGAGGAGACCGCAGATGGGGGCCAGACATGGACAAGTAGGGGGTGGGCCACGGGGCATCTCAGAGGAGGTGGAGAAATAGAAGGAAAACCAGGAAAAAATGACAAGACTCAGGGAGGAGAGAGTGTTTGAAAAAAGAGAGAGGGACAAGCATCAAGACTATAGGGGAAGACTGAGAAAAGAGACTGGTGGCAGCCAGCTGGTGGAGAGGAGGCTGAGGGGGGTGGAGTTCTGAGCCGCCGGAGGCCAAACTGATGAGAAGCTCACACTGTGTCCAGCATCAGTGTGGGGAGCCCTTCGATTGGAGGCCACCAGGCTGCCCAAGACGGAGCACATTTAGTCCCCCGGGTCAGAAACAGACCCCCATGCTGATCATTTGAGGCTTTGGGCCTATGAGCGGCCCCTACGCTGCCACACGGGTACAATAGGGAAAACCGTACTCTGCCCCCAACTTTTGTAAAATGTGCCAGATGCCGTCCTAGATAGTCCCAGCCCCATGGGGGACAACACACAGACACGCACAAACACGTAGATAAAAGCAAGGTCATCTCAGGCAGAAGTACGAGCACAGTCTGGGATGCTGGGAAAGGCTTCATAGGGAAGAGGCTGCTTGTACTAAGGTTGGCAGAAGGGATTTAAGAGACAGAGGGGAAGGGGAGCATTCCAAGCCTGGAGAATTGTCGATGCAAAGGTAGCCAGAGAGAATATGGGGAGGGGAGAAAGAGAGAGTGGGGAGGGAGGGAGAGAAAGAGAGAGAGACAGAGACAGAGACAGACAGAGAGAGAGAGACAGAGAGAAAGAAAGAGAGAGACACAGTGACGGAGACAGAGAGAGAGACAGACAGAGACAGAGACAGAGACAGAGAGAGAGACAGAGAGAGGAGATGTGTGTGTGTGTGTCTGTGTGTGTGTGAGTGTGTGAAAAGAGTAATCCACACGTCTGAAAATGTAGGTTGGGGCCCAGTTGTGAGGGACTTTGAAGGCAAACAGAAGGCATTTTTGATCACACAGGCCCAATCATTGCATGAGAGAGCAGCATGATCAGATGGATATCTCAGGAAAATTATTTTGGCAGCTCTATGGAAGATGGATTGGAAAGCCTTGAGACAGGAAGCCCAATTAGGAGCCTATGACAACATCAGCTATTCCCATTTTTAAAAATCTTTTACAATTTGCACAGTGAGATAAAACCTGTGATTCAGATTTCTGTGCTGTGAAAACGAATAGACTTTGGGGGTCTGACAATCTGATAAGTATATTAAGCAACTAAGTAAGACCCAGGATCACATAAGCTGGGGTATCCCCAGAGACCTAGTATTGTTTTAAACTTTAATAACTTCAGCCTGGAGAGACTTAATGAATTGATGCCGAGTGAAGTTGAGTAGAAGCAAGAGAACATTTACACAAGAAGATTAATGATGATCTATTCTGACGGATGTGACTTTTCAACAGCAAGATGATTCAGGCCAGTTCCAATAATCTTGTGATGGAGAGAGCCATCTGTACCCAGAGAGAGGACTGTGGGGACTGAGTGTGGATCACAACATAGCATTTTCACTCTTTTTGTTGTTGTTTGCTTGCATTTTGTTTTCTTATTTTTTCTTTTGAATCTGATTTTTCTTGTGCAGCTTGATAATTGTGGAGATATGTATAGAAGAATTGCACATATTTAACACATATTAGATTGCTTGCCATCTAGGGGAAAGGGTGGGGGAAGGGAGGAAGAAAAATTTGGAACACAATGTATTGCAAGGATGAATGTTGAAAACTGCGCATGTTTTGAAAATAAAAAGCTTTAAAATAAAAAAAAAAAACTTTGATAACTTAAGATGTATAAATGTTACAAGCTTACCAAATTTTCATTTAAAAATTTTATTTAAATTTCTCAATTATTTTTTGAATTTGAATCTTTTTTTTTAATTTTAACAAAATGGGACACTCTGCCATTTATGCACAGTGTGTTTGACAGTTTCTTCATGACACTTTCTCAGACAAGTGGTTCAGTAAAGGAGGTCCTCTTGTTTGGCACCTTAGCCAGCTGATCTATCTGTATTAGATTTTTTCTTGTGGGGTCTCATCAAAACTGTCATGCATGCATCAAAACCTTACTCTTTGATGATTTTAAGGAAAGGATTACAAATGCAATCTTTTCAGACATTAAGAAGTAGCTTAAGAAATTGATACAATATTCAAAAATCAGCTATAACCGTAGCATAAAACAGTGGTAAAGTTGAATTTTAATAAGAAACATCAATATTTTACAGATTTTAACTGTTTTATAAATCTGTAGCATTTAAAACTACAGAATTTAGTTCTGTATTTTACTACAGAAATTCTGAAATTATTAAAGCTTAAAACTATACTAAATTTTTTAGAAAATCCTTTATAAACTAAAATAATGAATAATCAAGGGTTATTGTGGACTCCTCCATCCCTAGAGTTCTTTAAGAGATTAATGGATGACTCTCCGTTAAGTGGTTTAAGCATCAGAAATTTTTTATTTAAATACTATAACATTCTCTAAAGGCAAAAGGCTGGTTTAATGATCTCTCCAAAGCCTTCCAGTTTGAGGATTCTAGGATTTATAAGTATAAATCTAAAGGATCCTGTTGCAAAGTACCACTAAGTCCTCTTTATTTCTCCTCCCAGGCTGCAGGCCAGAAAAAAATACAGGGTTAACCTTAGGTGAAGAATTTTAGGGGGTTCAACAAGTCTGGGAACTGATACAGGGCCTAAAAGCAAATCCTGGAGCCTCCAGATCAAAGAGGTAAGTCTGCAACTGAACACTGGGGAGACTGGGAAAGTAAGATGAGCCACAGGAGCTGAGGCTGATGAAATGGGTCAGAAAATGATGGAATAGCCATAGCATGGCTGTCAGGTAGGGCAAGGCAGATGTCACTGGTCATGGGCCTGTCCCATCTAATGTGGCTCAGTTTTGTAAGGCAGGAAAAAGCTCTGAACAAAAAAAAGCCTCATCTGCCATTGACTTGTTCTAAGCAAGACTCTAATGCTCTTTGGAGCTTAGCTTTTACCTTTGTAAAATAGAAGGAAGAGATGGTCTCTGAAGCCCCTTCCCAGCCCTGACATCCCTGTTCTAAGGGCCCTCCCAGCTCTGACCTCCTGGGTTCTAAGGGCCCTCCCAGCCCTGACCTCCTGGGTTCTAAGGGCCCTTCCAGCCCTGACCTCCTGGGTTCTAAGAGCCCTCCCAGCCTGACCTCCTGAGTTCTAAGGGCCCTCCCAGCTCTGACCTCCTGGGTTCTAAGGGCCCTCCCAGCTCTGACCTCCTGGGTTCTAAGAGCCCTCCCAGCTCTGACCTCCTGGGTTCTAAGGGCCCTCCCAGCTCTGACCTCCTGGGTTCTAAGGGCCCTCCCAGCTCTGACCTCCTAGGTTCTAAGGGCCCTCCCAGCCCTGACCTCCTGGGTTCTAAGAGCCCTCCCAGCTCTGACCTCCTGGGTTCTAAGGGCCCTCCCAGCTCTGACCTCCTGGGTTCTAAGGGCCCTCCCAGCTCTGATGTTCTATGATTCACTTTGTCCAGGCATAGTTGATTATGTTATAGGAAACAGAAACTCTGTCCCAAAGGATTAGTTCCCCTCAGAGATGTTTGTTTTCCCTTTTTATTATGTAGTTATAACACTACTAATTGTCCCATATCTGCATTATTATAAAATTTAATGACAGCTCACATTAATATCATACCTTAAAGATTGCAAAGCACTTTATATGCATTATCTTGTTTGGGCCTCAGGACAACTGTGCAATGTAGGTCTTCTCTCCATTGTACAGATAAGACTATTGAGGCTGATAGAGTGCCAACAACTAATAATGTCTGAGGTGAGATTTGAACGCAGGTCCTCCTACAACATTCGCTGTATCAGACCCCGGTGCCCCAAAGCTCTTTGCATTGCAGCCCTGTGCCATAAAAACTGGTATCTTGGTAAAAGGGTCAAAAACCCCCTTTGTTAATGTATCCAGTGGTCACTCTGAGGACAGACAGAAGGAACAAGGTCCGAAGTTTAGAACCTACTGAAGAGATCCCTCACAAGATTCCAAATTCTTGATTTTTAGTTCAGTTCCTGCAGATCTAATTACCCTAATTCGCCATGTGAGATAATTAGCCTCCGAGGTACTCCAGAGATAGCCCTGTGTCAGTAAGTTGACGTGGAAGTTACGTGGCCTATTTCCAAGGTGCTTTACACGCGGTTTATTTTCAGCTCCATGTCATTGATGGTGGCTAATGCTCTGTGTGTGAAGGACAAAGAAAATGGGGCAGGAAAAGGAAGATACGAGTTCTGTTGTTGAAAAGAAACTTTGAAAAACTTACTGGAGGACATTTGGAACACTGGGTTTTGATTACAAAGTCTGACATTTGTTATCTGTGCGACTTTCCCACTTAGACCCTCAATTTTCTTATTTGTAAAATGAGGAGAATGAACTCAGGCGGCTCTACGGCTTCTTCCAGGTCAAAATCTATCATTTTATAAACTTAAAAAATTATAAGGGAAATATATTCAATATTTACAATGGGATATGTGGAGAGAGAGAGAAAGAAAAGGACGTGTGATGTGGTAGGTGGAAAAGTGGCCTCAGAACAGGTTCAATCCAGGCTCTGGCAGTACTGGCTTTATGACCCTGGACAAGTCACTCTGCCTTATGGGTTATACAGTGTGTGTGTGAGATGCTCTCAGCATCAAGGCAGACATAAACATTGCCAAAATATCACAGGTTTTAAAACAAGAGCTAACACGTGGAGCTCTAGATCTAATCTAACTCTCTCTTTTTATGGATGAAGAAGCTGGGGCAAGGTCACACAAACCCAAATCCAAACTCCAGGCTCCTAATACCAATCCATTGTTTTTTCTCTGGAGAGCTTTAGCAAATCAGCTTAACAGCCAGAAAGCAGTTGGTTGTGATGGAAAGAGAAAGGGAGGATGGAGGTTGTCGCTGACATTTCTATTTTTACAAGTATTATTATCCTGGTTTTTTCATCGGTGAGGAAATGGAGATTAGGAGAGATTAAGTTGCCCACAGTCCCACAGCTAGAATGGACAAGCTGAGAGCTGGACCTGTCAAGTTCTTTTGACTGTTCCGTCGGGTTCCAGTGTCTGTTCCATCCTTGTCATCTAGAGGTGTGATCTTGAACAATTTGTGTAACCTTTCTGTGCCTTGGTTTGTGTCCGACGGGGATGACATTTACATTTCTTTCCTGACAGGATCGTTAGGCAGAAGGTATTAAGTTAAATAACAGTAATGATTGAAGCTTCTACAATAATAATAGAATTATTGTTATTTAGCTGAATGATCTTGGGCAAGTCTTTTGCTCTCTTTGAGCCACACTTTCTTCCTCTTTAAGAAAAGGTTTAATGTATTGGTCATCCTGCCATCTAGGGGAGGGAGTGGGGGGAAGGAGGGGAAAAATTGGAACAAAAGGTTTGGCAATTGTCAATGCTGTAAAATTACGCACGCATATAACTTGTAAATAAAAAGCTATTAAAAATAAAAAAAAAGAAAAGGTTTAGACTAAATGTTCTCCAAGTACTCTTTCAACTTTAAAATCTCGTGAATTCATACTGTGTGCAAGGGACTTTCCAATACATTACGTCACAACTGTGGCCTTTGACAACTTGAGAGGTTCAAAAATTTTTTCCTGTGGGGTCAGTCTTGTAAGATTAGCCATATTTTATAAAGAAATTGGGGCTCTCATAAATTGAAATTTGTAGTCTATCTCAGAGCCAGGAGGTAGGAAGTGAGGAGTCTGACGCCATATATTTTGATTCTGAGTCCTGTGCCCCTTATGCTATAACATGCTGGCAAGTGTGATGATGGTGCTCTATTTTAATACATAAACATATCCATGATATCCTCTGGAAAGACCTGCTCACAAATATAGTGCAACCCCTTTAGTGCCTTATTAGACAGTTTCATGACTTGCTGTGTTGAGAAAATCCATCATCTGTTTACAGTGTAAATGGTGAACTAGGGAACTATTTCACCTTGGGGGAAAAAGCTGAGGAATGGATTGTGGAAAGTTGTGCAAAGAACAGCCCACCCAGGGCACAATAGCCCGGATCCGGGGCCAGTTGCACCACGCTATATCTAAAGTTACCAGACAACCAAGAAAAAAGGCCCAGCAGCAATAATCCCTGAAAAGAGGAAGCATCCCAGGATTAGTCTGTTAGTCAGTTAACCAGCATTGATTAAGCATTCACTCTGTGCCAGGTTCTAAGACATGGTGACACAAAGAAAAGCAAAAACATAGTCCCTACTCTTTTGGCTCTCCCATTCTGTAAGGGAGAAGACAATATGAAAATAATAGTTATACAAGAGAGGAAGAGGATAGTAACTTTAGAGAAAAAGGACTAGATCATCCACAGATCATAGACCTAGGGCTTGTCTACCGCTCTGGTTTTAGGGAGGCGTAAACTGAGGCTCAGGGCGGAGAAATGATTTGTTCAGGTTCCCCCGCATGTCAGAAGTGGGATTTAAACTAGTGCCCTTACCCCTGTATCATTGAGTCTGTCCCATCCCATGTCAGCACCTTGGATCCAAATCCCTTCCAGACCCTGCTAATTATTCTTCTGTGTTCTGGCTAGCCCTAAGGATGAACCTCTCTTTTTAGCTAGACTGAATCTTGAACAACAGGAACATGTCTCGTCTCCAGGCCTGATTTAGTCAGTGAAAGGACTGACCAGAACCTACCTATGGTCTCGTCCACAGCCCCAGAGGAGAAAGCCAACAGCCAAAACACAAATCTGTCAAAAGTTAAGTAACTTTGTGGCCTATTTAAAATGCATTTCAAGAAAACAATAGAAGAGATAGCTCAAGTTCTGCATGATAAATTATCAAAGGAAAGGTACAGACAATGAACCTCCTAGGAATATTTTGAAACTATGGAGAAATTTGAAAGCATTTGAAACTTGGAGAATATTCATTTTGATTCTTAGATGGAATAGAGATAAGAATCAGACTCTTGAAGCCTGTAAAGTGGTTTATTATCATTATTTTTTTTGTTTGCCCATAAAGAGGCTAGACTTATACTCAGGGAAATCTGGGTTCAAATCAACTCAGACACTTATAAGCTTAATTTATCTTAAAACCTCAGTTTACTCATATGCAAAATGGGCAAAATCCTAGCATCCACTTCCTAGGAAGGACCAAATGAAATAATTTATGTAAAGTGTTTTGCAAATCTTAAAATGTTTATAAAAATGTCAGCTGTTTATATGACTGTGGATGCTGGGAATACAAAACCAAACAATACCTGCCCTCAAAGAGTTTACACTCTAACAAGAGAAATATATTTGTTGTTATTCTGCCATGTCCAATTTCCTCATCCTCATGACCCTGTGGACCACAGCTCACCATTGGGGTTTTCTTGGCAAAGACACTGAAGTGCCATTTCCTTATCCAACGGATTCAGGCCATGATTTGCCCAGTTAGTAAGTGTCCGAGGCTAGATTTGGACTGAGGTCTCCCTGACTGCAAGCCTGGCGTGCTGTCCACTGAATCCCCTAGCTGCCTGTGTTTGCCTGCAGGTATGTGCAAGTTGTTGTCTGCCCTCCGTTCTCGTTGACATCAGGAGAGGATGCTGTCACGTGTGAGGGAATTGCATTTAAGTGAGGGAGGGCTGGGCAAGACCACCTGCCTCAGAGCCGTCTGGGTCCAGTGGCCACATGTAGATGGCCTTGGCTGCAATGGGAGACCTTGACCTTCTTAAGCTAAGGTCTTTAACAGGTCTCGTGTGACTGAGAGAATACCCAGTTTAGTGATTAAGGATTGGGTTAAAAAAAAAAAAAGTCAGGTAGAGAATGTCCTCTTTTAATTAGGAATTAGGGAGGTGGGGTGGGGGAGGTGTGAAAGGCTGAATGTAAAAGATATTGCTTGAACCAATCCTTGGAGGAAACTAGGGACTAAGGATGAGGACAGAGCACTTTCCAGGGGTAGGGCAGGGGCAAAGTCATGGAGACTGGAAATGGAGAGCCACGGGTGAGGGACCATGAAGGCCAGAGTAGCCAGGCCATACTGGGCACAGAGAGGCGGGATGTGTAGGAGGGCTGAAGGGACTCAGAGGCTTTCAGTGCCAACAGGAGTTTATGATCCTAGAAGTCACAGGGAAGCAGTAGCGTTTCTGAACGGGGAAGTGACGCGGCCCAACTGGACCTTTAAGTTGCTGTGTGGAGAGGGCCGGGCCAGCATGGAGAGAACCAGGGACAGGGAGAACGATTAGAGCATCCTCAAGACGACGCTGGACAACCATTTTTCAGGTGTTTTATGGGGTGGGTCCCTTTTTGGGAGAGGTTGGGCTGGAGGCTGAAATTCATTAGCCCGGCAAAGATCCAAGATAGAGGAGAGAGAAGGGATCATTATAAGGGCAATTTTTTCTAGAGATAACGAAAGGGGAGGGGATCCATTGCTATGTGGAGAGTGGTTGACCTTGGCCTCTTCTTCATCAGAAATTAGAACAGAGGATGGAAGCAAAATCCCTGCAACCGTCAATCAGAGAACTGATGTTGCCCCAGGGAAGAGAGCTTCATGTGGGTGACTTTGACAAGTTCCCTTCCAATGCCATAATCAAGTTACAGATGACAAGAAATGGGGATGGCTAACACTTCGGGTGACGGACTCGGGGACACACATTTCTATGGGCTCCAAGAGTGAACTACTGTCGGGGGTGGGGGGCAGTGGATAGAGCCCCAGCCCTGAAGTCAGGAGGACCCAAGTTCAAATCTGGTCTTAGACACTTAAACTTCCTGGCTGTGCGACCCTGGGCAAGTCACTTACCCCCAGTTGCCTCAAAGGGGAAAAAAGAGCGGACATTATTGAGATAAAACCTGATGGGGGAAACATAAAGTTGCAAATAAGCATTTATATGTTAACTACATAAATACAGAACAAGGAAGGTATGATTAGAACCTTTGGGGAGAAAGGGGCCGTGGGTAGTGCACATTCCATATGAGCTAACAATGTGACAGGGGTGACTTAAAGCTCTTTTTGTAATGGCAAAAAACTAGAAATTGAGGAGATACCCATCAACTGGGACCTGGCTGAAGAAGTTGTGGTATATGATTATGCTGGGACACTGTTATGCTATAAGAAATGATGAGCAGAATGCCCTCAGAAAAAGCTGGGAAGGCTTATGTGAACTGATGCAAAGTGAAATGAGCAGAACCAGGAGAACATTGTACAATGATCAGCCGTGAATGACTTAGCTCTTCTTATCAATAAATACAATGATCCAAGGGAGATCCAAGGACCCATGATTAAAAATGCTATTCACCTCCACAGAAAGAACTGATGGAGTCTGAATGCAGATTGAAGCAGATTTTTTTTAACATTATTTTTCTTGTTTTGCTTTCGGGGAATTTTTGGTCTACCTTTTCTTTTGCAATATGGCTAATAAATATGTATATTTTACATGACTGCATATGTATGAACTATATTAAAGGGAGAGAATTGGGGAGAATTGGGGGTGGGGGTAAATAGAAAATTCTGGACCTGGCATCAGAAAGATCTGAGTTCAAATCTTGTTTTAGATATTATCACTTAACTTCTATCTATCTTAGTTTCATCATCTGTAAAATGAATTTGCCATCTAGAGTTGTTACGAGGACAAAATGAGATGTTTGTAAGGTATTTATAAAGTTTAAAAGGTTATATAAACATTAGCTAATATTATTATTCTGTGGTACTGCAGAGAACAAAACTAGGACCAGTGGGGGAAAGCTATGGGAGGAAGATTTTGATTCAACATGAGGACAGACTTTTTAATAGTTTTCAGCATCCAACAAGAAAATATCGGTAGATGGTGAGCTTCCCATCAATGAAAGTGTTCAAGTAGTGGCTAAGTGGCTGTTAAGGACATTACAGAGGAGATTCTAGCACTGGATGGGAAGTTGGTTTAGAACAAGCAATCAATAAACATTAAATGGCTACTATATACCAGGCACTGTGCTAATTTCTGGAGATACAAAAAGAGGCAGTGAGGTGATGAGGGTCTGTATGAGAGGGGTAGCAGAGCCAGAGGGCGTGCATTAGGGAGATGTTGCAAAGGTGAAATCGATGGCTTGGACATGAAAGGTGAGAGATGGTGAAGGATCCAGTATGACTCCCAAGATGTGAGCCCGAGGGACTGGGAGGACGCTGTTGCCCACTCTTCTGTGCCATCGCTACAATTGTTGGGAAATTCTTTTGTTCAATTCAATAAACACTGATATGTTTGTCTCTTGGTGATTCCATTTGAGGTTTTCTTCACAAAGACACTGGAGTATCTTGTCATTTCCTTCTCCAGCTCATTTTACAGATGGGGAAACTGAGGCAAACAGGGTCGAGTGCCTTGCCCAGTATCACAGCTTGTAAGTGTCTAAGGTTCGATTTTAAGTCAGCTTCCCCTGACTCTAGGGCTGTTCCTTCATTGATCTTTAAAGTCCTTTTCAGTTTAAGTCTGGGATCTTATGTTGTGGAGGGACAGGATTTGAAGCTGAATGTTCTTAGCTCTACACCCTGTGTTCCATTGACTGTACTTCTCAGGGGCCATGTTGGGGGGAAAGGAGAAAAATCAAACTGTCCCCTCACAGAGAGGACTTCCTAGTGGACCTGAAATCTGCATGATTGAGCCAGCTTCCGGGCGAACAGCCCTTCTGGGTGAGAATGACTCGTCTGGGACCTGTTTCTCATTTTGACCCTTTCCCAAGCTACAGTTGAGCGCCAGGCTGAGATGAAGCCGATCCCTTACCCCGTCATAAGACAACATTTCCAACAAGGAACTTATTTTTTTGGGTGCTCAGGAAAAGCCATCATGCACAGATGGTATTTTTCATTACCCACAATGTCCTGATGTTTCACTTCGGCAGCTCCCAGGCCTGGCTTGTTCATCCAAGTTCTCTGTGAGTGCAGAGTGCCATTTGTTCTGCTCAGGCTCTGTCTGCAGGCAATGTGAGCTCCAGGTGATCTTGGGATACGGGACAAAGAAGGATCCAGCCTCCCTCCTCGTCGAGAAGACCCTGGGTCCCAGGGCTGACAGGATCCCCTCTAAGATACAGATACTCGGGCTATTCAACAGAGCTCTCCTTATTGTTCCTCTGACATACCCATAGCCTCCAGAGGCTGCGAGACCAGTTCACCTCAAAGTGACTTTGAGTGTGATATGAGCAGGAAACTAAGGTTCTTTAGGGTTAAAAGAAGCAGTTACTGGGCTCCTTGTCCTGCATTACCCATTGGGCTTGTGGTTATCATAGGACAGAGTCACAGATCCTTGGAGTTGGAAGACACTTTAAAATATAGAATGTCAGAGCTGGAAGAGACCTCAGAATATAGAATGTCAGAGCTAGGAGTGCCCTTAAAACACAGAATGTCAGTGTTGGGAAAGATTCTTTCCTTCCTTCCTCTCTTTTCCTACCTCTCTATTTTTTCCTTTCCTTTCTTTCCTTCCTTCCTTCCTTTCTTCCTTTCTTCCTTCCTTCCTTCCTTCCTTCCTTCCTTCCTTCCTTCCTTCCTTCCTTCCTTCCTTTCTTTCTTTCTTTCTTTCTTCTTTCTTTCTTTCTTTCTTTCTTCTTTCTTTCTTCCTTCCTTCCTTCCTTCCTTCCTCCCTCCATCCCTTCTTTCCTCCCTCCTTCCTTCCTTCCTCTCTCCCTTCTTCCCCTTCCTTCTTTCCTCTCTCCCCTTCCTTCCTTCCTCTCTCCTTTCCTTCCTTCCTTCCTTCCTTCCTTCCTTCCTTCCTCCCTCCATCCCTTCTTTCCTCCCTCCTTCCTTCCTTCCTCTCTCCCTTCTTCCCCTTCCCTCCTTCCTCTCTCCCCTTCCTTCCTTCCTCTCTCCTTTTCTTCCTTCCTCTCTCCTTTTCTTCCTTCCTCTCTCCTTTTCTTCCTTCCTTCCTTCCTTCCTTCCTTCCTTCCTTCCTTCCTTCCTTCCTTCCTTCCTTCCTTCCTTCCTTCCTTCCTTCCTTCTTTCCTTCCTTCCTTCCTTCTAAAAATGCAAAGGCAAAACTAAGATCTCTGCTGTTAAGGCACTCATGTTCGTGGAGCATTTGGGGTGGGCTGGGGAACCCATGTATATAGAATATAAATTCCTTGAGAGTACGGAATGTTGTTTCATTTTGTTCTTTGTTTTTATATCCTTGGAACCTAGCACAGTGCCTGGCACATAGTAGGCTTTTAATAAATGCTTGTTGGTTGGTGCAATGAAATTAAGTGCAAAATATATACAAAGTAATTTCCCAGGATGGGGAGTGGAGGAGAATAATAGCAGCTGGGGGAGATTATCACAGGCTTCCTGGAGGAAGTGAAAGCTAAGAAATGACTGAGGCAGAGATGAGAAGGGAGTGATTCAGACTCCTGCAAGGCTATGTGGAATAGAAATGGAGCATCAGAGACAATAAGCCTAGAGATGGGGGGGGGGGGGGAGAGGGACCAGATTTAACAGCCATAGGGAGCAGTTTGTATTTAATGCTCTAGACATTTGGGAGCCCTTCTAGCTTCTTGAGGAGAGGAGTGACTTCATCTTACCAGTTTCCTTAGGATCCTCACTGGCAGCTGGAGAGGAAAGAGCCTGAGACCCATCAGTTAGGAGGCTTTGGGCACACTCCGGGTGTTTAATGGGGAGGCCTGGTGGCAGGTGACAGGTGGCTTGGGTGGGTAGACTAGACAAGAGTTAGCAAGTAATGGGGGGTGTGGAGAGGCGGGGGGAGAGGGCTCCGAGGATGTGAACCTGAGTGAGGGGAGGAAATGGGAAAATCAGATAGAGGGGAGTGTTGGGGGGGGGGGGCTTAATGAGTTTCCTCTGGGACGAGTTCAGGACTCGGACTTAGCAACACCTTGTCTCACTTCTCACCGCTGACACTTAAGAACTCTGACAACTCTTAGAATCTGCTTCTTCTTCTGTAAAACGAGGGGTCCCTGGAAGTCCCTTCTGCTGCTGATTCTCTGATCCGATCCAGCTGGATCTGGCTAATAAACTGATGGCGCTGCTTAGCAGGAAGAATAAGTCTGATTATGCAGACCTGGGAGTCTCCTGCGAAAAGGTGATAACTGTCCGGGGAACTGTGCAGAGAGAGGACACCTCCGCGTAAGGGGCGGG
Organism: Antechinus flavipes; assembly: GCF_016432865.1. Lineage (NCBI taxonomy): Eukaryota > Metazoa > Chordata > Mammalia > Dasyuromorphia > Dasyuridae > Antechinus > Antechinus flavipes. Next base: position 674,398,271 of record NC_067398.1, read on the forward strand.
GCGAGGAGATCGTCCGGCCAATGGGAATGAAGAGTAGTCGGGCAATGGGAGCCCAGAAAAAGCAGGGAGGAGGGGGTGGTCCCTGGAGGCAGGGACTGCGGGAAGGGCCATTAGGAGGAGGCTTGAAGAAAAGCCTTCGAATCCAACAAAGAAGCGGTCCTTCAGGGACTTCGGAGAGACGGCAGTTGATAACGTTATAAGCCAGATGACAAAGAGCTAAAAAAGGAGTGAAGACAACTTTATAGGAGTTTTGTTTTGGCTTTGAAAGGGATTTTTTACATATATATGTATATACAGAGAGAGAGAGAGAGAGAGAGAGAGAGAGAGAGAGAGAGAGAGAGAGAGAGAGAGAGAAACAAAGAGAGAACGAGAGAGAGACAAAGAGAGAGAGAGAAGGAGAGAGAGAGAAACAAAGAGAGAGAGAAGGAGAGAGAGAGAAAAACAAAGAGAGAGAGAGAGAAACAAAGAGAGAGAGAGAGAGAGAGAGAGAGAGAGAGAGAGAGAGAGAGAGAGAGAAACAAAGAGAGAGAGAGAAGGAGAGAGAGAGAGAAACAAAGAGAGAGAGAAGGAGAGAGAGAGAAAAACAAAGAGAGAGAGAGAGAAACAAAGAGAGAGAGAGGAGAGAGAGAGAGAGAAACAAAGAGAGAGAGAGAGAAACAAAGAGAGAGAGAGAAGGAGAGAGAGAGAAAGAGAGAGAGAGAAACAAAGAGAGAACGAGAGAGAGAGAAACAAAGAGAGAGAGAGAAGGAGAGAGAGAGAAAAACAAAGAGAGAGAGAGAGAGAAACAAAGAGAGAGAGAGAAACAAAGAGAGAGAGAGAAGGAGAGAGAGAGAAAAGAGAGAGAGAGAAACAAAGAGAGAGAGAGAAGGAGAGAGAGAGAAACAAAGAGAGAGACAAAGAGAGAGAGAAACAAAGAGAGAGAGAAGGAGAGAGAGAAAACAAAGAGAGAGAGAAGGAGAGAGAGAAAAACAGAGAGAGAGAGAAACAAAGAGAGAGAGAGAAGGAGAGAGAGAAAAACAAAGAGAGAGAAAGAGAGAGAGAAACAAAGAGAGAGAGAGAAGGAGAGAGAGAGAGAAGAGAGAGAGAGAGAGAAGAGAGAGAGAGAGAGAGAGAGAGAGAATAGCTACACGGGATAGAAAGATCAAATAAAGATTTTTTTATGGATGAGCTTTGGAGGTGGAAACTGAGCTAGATATAATGGCTGTTAAGGGGTCTTCTCAATTTATCATTTTGAGTTGCTATATTTTCCAGTTAGAATGCACGTAATTTGGTTAACTAGGATGGCGGCATCCTGGAGCACAGAACATACAAGATAGAATTTGGCGTACTTAGTGAGAGGTGAGGAGTGTCTGAATTAGGGCAGTGATTGAGTGAAGAGGACAGATGGGAGATATAGTGTGTGGGTAGACTAGACAAAAAATTAGCAATGGGTTAGATATGAAGGGAGAGGGAGAGAGATTTATTCCATTCCAGATACCTCAGACTAGTTATTATGATTTGAAGCCAAAAGGACGTTGGAGATCCTTTATGAATGTGCTCCTTTCACGGAGGGGAAAGCTGAGGGTCAGAGAAGGCCACTCAGCCTTTTAAGGATGGAATCAAGACAAGAATCTGATTTCAAGAGAGAGTCACAAGGAGACCAGGGAAGGTAAACATGAAGGGCAAATTTAAAGCCATCTTCATCAAAAAACCATACTGTGAAGAATTAAAAATACCCCTTGTAAACAAAATAAAACTAGCGACTTCTGTGAACCGTGGGTTTCCCTTGATGCAATCACACATCTCTGTAACCTCTGCCCACGGACCAGATTTCATCAAAACCCATTAAAAAGTGATGAGAAGTTCTGCCCAGTATAAACTTTGTTTGGAGAGAGTGGCTAGCACTTTCCGATGCCCATCACATAGCCTCAAAATATAGCCTTTGTTAGGTTTAATGTGCTCACATCACCCCGTGAGAGAGGTGGGACAGATGTCCCCTCATTTTGCTGGGACCCAGAGGGGAAAGCTCTCCTTTCTGTGCTGCCACAGTTCACAGGGATCTCACCGAGGGATGCTGATCAGGCCTTCCGCAGGGAAGGGACCTACACTAACCTCTGAAGTGACTTATCTAAAATGTCAGAGGCAGTAAGTGGCAGTCAGGATTTGAATCCAGATCCCATAGGCTCAAGTCCATTGTTTTTTGCGGACTACCCTAAGACTGTAAACTTTCCTTATGGGTCCCTTCTGAGGCTCTTTCCCCCAAAGTATTTTGCTTGTCAAGGGGGAAAAAGAATGGTATTAATAATCTGTAAGGAGAAAAAAAAAGTCATAGCTCTGGGGGAGCAGGAAAACGAATGAATTTGAAGGCGTGTGGAGGAGAGAACCCACTTGGGAAACCTCCTCCTTGTTGGGACTCAGGTGACGTCTCCCCTAAGAGCTGGAGTTGTATGTGTAGAACGCTTTGGGTTTTGTAATGGGCTTTCTAGAGCTCATCTCATCCGGGCTGTGGGTGATGGGACTGGGATATGACTCTCCAATGGGGGCTCAGATAAGGCAGCTGAC